>NW_025725179.1:0-39936 GCF_021461395.2 Schistocerca americana | reverse complement strand
CGCGCTTACTGTACTGCACTGGACACGCGTGCATCTTGAATGACGACATCGGTGTGCGTGCGTCGTACGCAATCAGTCAGACACGGCTATCAGAAATCAGAGTCGAATGGTACATCATCGTGCGTGTCGCCGTACACGTACAGTACAATACAACAACAATGCGTCTTAATGGCACGTTCATTTCAACGTCACTCACACACCTCCACGCTGCAGTTACGTCGCACCATTGTCAAAAACTCGGCGTACAGCAAAGGGAATAGTGGGCGGCAAAAAACAAACCAAACAACAAAAAACATTTCACATTTCACCCTCGCCATGTATGATGTGCAAAAAAAAAACAAACCCGCAAACGGCCGTCGTTACGGTGACACAAAAGTCGCCGATCGCACTGTCCCCCCCTCGCAGACAGGTAACACACACACACACACACACCCCAACACCAATGGGTCAAAACCACTCCAACGAGGCGTGCCACCATTCCACGCCACGGCGACCAACCTCGTGGCCGTACCCCGCAACACGCTTTGACGCGCCCCCCCACCCACAATCAAAATGCACACATACATCACAGCCGTCCACACAAACAACAACAACAACAATTCCGCCCTTCCCGCAAAAGGCAAGTTGGTGGCCCTGAAAAGGGCCGTTTTGCCGCTCTCGCAACGGAGGAGCCTTCTCCATCCTTCCTTCCATTCCAGAGCCACCTCCTTACTTGGAGCTCGTGTACTTGGTCACCGCCTTCGTGCCCTCGCTCACGGCGTGCTTGGCCAGCTCGCCAGGCAGCAACAGCCGCACAGCGGTCTGGATCTCGCGGGACGTGATGGTCGAGCGCTTGTTGTAGTGCGCCAGGCGAGAAGCCTCGGCCGCAATGCGCTCGAAAATGTCGTTCACGAAGCTGTTCATGATGCTCATCGCCTTCGACGAGATGCCCGTGTCAGGGTGCACCTGCTTCAGCACCTTGTAGATGTAGATGGCATAGCTCTCCTTCCTCTTGCGCTTCTTCTTCTTGTCGCCCTTCGAAATGTTCTTCTGCGCCTTGCCAGCCTTCTTGGCGGCCTTCCCGCTAGTCTTGGGCGGCATCTCGAACCAACGTACGGCAGCAGCAACACCAGTAGCAAGCGCTCCGCTCTAGTCAGCGTCTCCCCACACAGTGGCACCCGCCGCCAGCCGCCGCCGCACCTTTACCAGCTCGCCCTGTTGCGGCCGCCGACCAATGGGGCGCGCGCGCAACCGGCCGCCGCACCCGAGCCCATAAAGCACCCCCACCCCGGCTGCGCCGGCACGCACTCCGCTGCTCGACTCGCTGCCGCTCGCACCGGTCGTTTTCGTTTCCGTTTCGTGTGCACCGTCGCTAGCCCATCGCCATGTCCGGACGCGGAAAGGGAGGCAAAGTCAAGGGCAAGTCAAAGTCCCGCTCAAGCAGGGCTGGGCTCCAGTTCCCGGTCGGCAGAATCCACCGCCTCCTGCGCAAGGGAAACTACGCAGAGCGCGTCGGCGCCGGGGCGCCCGTCTACCTCGCCGCCGTCATGGAGTACCTCGCGGCTGAGGTGCTCGAGCTGGCCGGAAACGCGGCCCGCGACAACAAGAAGACGCGCATCATCCCGCGCCACCTGCAGCTTGCCATCCGCAACGACGAGGAGCTCAACAAGCTCCTGTCGGGCGTCACCATCGCACAGGGTGGTGTCCTGCCCAACATCCAGGCCGTCCTGCTGCCAAAGAAGACCGAGAAGAAGGCCTAAAGGAGGCCAGGCAATCGCAGCGCCGCGTGCTCCCCTGCACGCAACGCGCTTTGCCGGCTCGGCTCGGCCCACAACAATCGGCCCTTTTCAGGGCCACCACACAAACCTACGTCCAAAGCAAAATTTCAGTCGTCCTCGCCGCACCTTGTTTTGTTGTTTTAACTTTGCACTTTCACAGCACAGCCGCCGCCGGCGCACGTCCGCCATCTTGTCGTCCACACAGCCCGTGTGGCCCAACACACACACACACACACACACACATTTTGCACGGTCGCAGTCGCCTTCCAAACGACAACGGCAGCAATAATGACCATTGTTAAAGGGAGGCGTGTCGACACACCGCCCTCCACTCCCGCGCGCAACGGCCGTCGACACGAACGAAACAAACAGCTGATCCGGCCGCCTATGCCCACACGCCTTGCCTCGGAAACCCCAACGCCGCCGCAAACACACAGAGCCAAACCACGCAAGCAAATAATCACCGCCTCTCGCACAACAACACACAGCCCGCCATCTCCATCGCGATCGATACAAAGACACACAATAACAAACACAAACGAAGCAGCTCCACTCTCACACACACACAGCCAGCCACATGACACGTTTCCTTTCCTTCTCCCCTCCCAGTCACATCACGTCGCTCAAACGGAAAGAAACAAACAAACAACACACGCAGCAACAACACAGACTCTTTCGCACTTTTCAACTTCCGAACAGTGTGGTGGCCCTGAAAAGGGCCGTTTTCTAGTCTCTCCCACCCACAAGCACGGCCGCGGGAAGGCCAGCGCCCGCTGCGACGCAGCCTAACCGCCGAAACCGTACAGGGTGCGCCCCTGCCTCTTCAGGGCGTACACCACGTCCATGGCCGTCACAGTCTTGCGCTTGGCGTGCTCAGTGTACGTCACCGCGTCGCGGATCACGTTCTCCAGGAACACCTTCAGCACCCCGCGGGTCTCCTCGTAGATCAGACCAGAGATGCGCTTCACGCCGCCCCTGCGAGCCAGGCGGCGGATGGCGGGCTTCGTGATGCCCTGGATGTTGTCGCGCAACACCTTGCGGTGCCGCTTGGCGCCGCCCTTGCCGAGCCCCTTTCCTCCCTTGCCGCGGCCTGTCATCCTTCCTTCCTCGGGCAAAGCAAAACGTGCACAAACAGCAGCTGCAGCGTCTCGCGAGTCGGCTACGGTCTGCGCCCAGCGCGCCCGCCGCCCCCCTATATAGACTCTGGCCCGCCCTCCCCCCACCACGCGCAACCGAGGGCATATAAGCGCAGCACGGAGGCGCGCGGGCCCGTTGTCAAGGCAGCACCGGACGCCGCGCCGCACCTAACCTCCACGCACGCCGCTCCGCTACCGCTACCGCTACCGCCATGGCCCGCACAAAGCAAACGGCCCGCAAGTCCACCGGCGGAAAGGCGCCGCGCAAACAGCTCGCCACCAAGGCGGCGAGGAAGAGCGCGCCCGCCACCGGAGGCGTCAAGAAGCCCCACCGCTACAGGCCGGGCACCGTCGCCCTGCGAGAAATCAGGCGCTACCAGAAGAGCACAGAGCTGCTCATCCGCAAGCTGCCATTCCAGCGCCTAGTGCGCGAGATCGCCCAGGACTTCAAGACCGACCTGCGCTTCCAGAGCTCCGCAGTCATGGCCCTGCAGGAGGCCAGCGAGGCCTACCTCGTCGGCCTCTTCGAAGACACCAACCTGTGCGCCATCCACGCCAAGCGCGTCACCATCATGCCCAAGGACATCCAGCTCGCGCGCCGCATCCGCGGCGAGCGCGCCTAAACCGCGCCGCGGCACCGCACCGCACAAACAAAAACGGCCCTTTTCAGGGCCACTAACATCTCTCCGTCGCGAGCAAACTTTGTCGGTCGCCTGCCTCTCGCCCCGCAACCCAAAAAACAAAAACCACCACTTCCCGTCCGTCCGCCACACCCGCTCACTCTGCCTGCCTGCTAGCAGCGCGCAACAATCACACATCATCCCTCCCCGGCGCTCAAAGCGCACAATACCCAACGGCCGACGTCACACCGCACGGGTGGCTGGCCGGCCGCCGCTTTCGTTTTTCGAAATCAAAAACAAAAAAAAACCCGCACTCCACTCCGACGGCCAACGGCCAGGCAGGCTCGCTCGCTCGCTCTACACGCCACCGAAATCCCCCGCCGACTCCTTCCCACATCTCAACGTGCCCCCCGTTGCAAAACATAACACACACACAAAGGAACAAAACAAAGACCAGACACGACAGACATCCGAGAAGAACGAACGCAGGCAAGCCAACCAACGTATTCAAACAAAACAACGTGACAGAAAACCAACCGTCGGCCGCCGCCACAAAACAAACACGGCGACAATCAACCACGACATCAGCAACAACACCGCTTACCGCTACCGCCGCCCACACCCGCCACCGACCCCCGCAATCCAACCACCACGGCACGCAAACAGCATCCCCACGGGCATACAGAAACGCCAGACAGACAGACACACACCCACACCAAACGCAACACGACAATCAAAACCTTCCCCGACGTGCTTTGATGGCCCTGAGAAGGGCCGTTTTGGGCCGCGCGTCTCTTGCGCGCCACTAGACGACGACGGGCGGTGGGGACGACGGAGTCAAGCGCCAAACCCTTCCTTTCCCATCTCTTTCTCCTCTACTCTACTTCTTCTTCTTGGGCGAAGCCTTCGCCTTAGACGGCGTCGTCGCCTTCTTCGGGCGCGGCGCCTTCGGCTTCTTCGTCGGAACCTTGGCGGCCTTCTTCGCCTTCGACGGCGACTTGGCCTTGGCCGGCTTGGCCGCAGCCGCCTTCTTCGCACCCGCGGGAGCGGCCGACGCCGCAGACGCCTTCTTGGCGGCGCCCGCCTTCCGACCGGTCGCCGCCTTCACGCCACCAGCCTTCTTTGCGCCGGCCGCACGGGCGCCCTTCTTCTCCTTGCTGGCCGGAGCGGCGCGCTTCTTCTTGGCACCGCCAGCACGAGCCTTGCCGCCCTCGGCCGCCCCCCCGCCGCCGGCGCCGGCAAGCTTGAACGAGCCGGACGCGCCCTTCCCCTTCGTCTGCACCAGCTCGCCCGCCACGACGGCCGACTTGAGGTACTTCTTGATAAACGGCGCCAGCTTCTCCGCGTCCAGCTTGTAGTGCGCGGCTATGTACTTCTTGATCGCCTGCAGCGACGACCCGCCGCGCTCCTTCAGACTCTTGATGGCGGCCGTCACCATCTCAGAGGTGCGCGGGTGCGCAGGCTTGGCGCGCGGCTTCTTCGCAGACGACGCAGACTTGGCCTTCTTCGTAGTGCCGGTGGCGGCGGGTGCCGCAGCAGTCTCGTTCGTAGCCGCCTGATCTGCCATTTCGACGACGCGCCTAACACACAGCGAGAGCGAGAGCGAGAGCGAGCGGGACGGCAGGCACGCAAGCACAGCACAGCAGAGCAGAGAATCACAAGGGCCCAGCCAGTGTCGCGGGCGGGCGCGGACGGCCGAGAGAGCGGCCGCCACTCTGCGCGCCGCCGCGCCGCGCCTCCCGCGCTTGCTACCGCCCAACGTCCGACAGCCTGTGCGGAGCAGCCCCAAACCTGCGCCACAACCGCCCGCGCCTTTCAAACCACCGAGGATGGGGCTACACACAGCCACACCACAGTCGCCAACCAGTCGCCACGGCAGCGCCGCAAACCACGGCCAAACTGCAGCTACCGCGCGCTACAGCCTGGGTCGGCCCGCCGAGAATCGCCGCCCCCGCCCAAATGCCGCCCCCACAGCCCCAGCCGACGACCCGCCACAATGGCCAAACCTTCGGCAAAACTCCCACACCGTCGCCGCGGCAGCCCGGCCAGCGCGGCCGGCGCCACAGCCACACAAGCCGAGGCGTGCGGCGATGACGGCCGTGCAAACGCGCCTCCGCCGCCCCATCGCCTTCCGTCGCCCTCCCGCCGTTTCCCGATCGGCCCGCAGCCGTCGGGCCACATCGCGCGCCGTCCTCCTCCTCTCGCCCGCCAACATTCACAGCCGTTTCTCAACAATTGCCCGCCGCAAACGGACGCCGCCTGCGCAACAGGCGCCGCCGCCCCTCGCCGCTTCCGACCCAACCCCTCGACCGAGGCAAACCGCAATCCGAATCTACAGACCAACCCAATCTGCCGTCAGCACACACGACAGCCGACCTTACACGTTACGCGTTACACATTACGTGTACACGTCTAGGTTAGGTTAGGTTAGGTTAGGTGGACGTGGGTTAGGTTAAGGGGACTTGGGTTAGGTTAAGCGTCAAACTTAGGTTAAGCATTCAAACACGTCAGGCGTCAGAGGTTAGGTTAGGTTAGGTTAGGTTAGGTTAGGTTAGGTTCGGTTAGGTTACACGTTAGGTTAAGGGGTCAGTGCTAGGTTAAGAAGCGTCAAACGTAGGTTCAAAAAGCGTTCAAACGTGAGGCGTGAGCCGGACAGCTTACCTTTACGTAGACGTTAGGGGCTCCACAGGCTGAGCTCACCTCGCCACACCACAGGTTAGGTTCGGTTCGCTCGGCTCAGCGTAAAGCGCCGAGGTCAGGGTTACGTTCGTTCACCTTCGGGCGCCACACTTTCGGTTGAAAGGTCGCGACGGGACGACGTCGGCAGGCACGCCGCAAACGAACAAAAACGTACAGACGACGTCGAAAACCGCCGACAGACGGGGGAGCAGCACGACCACGACCAGATACCGAGCGCGAACGAGACACACGCGAACCACCCCCACCGGCCAAAGGGCACCACACGACAACCCAGAGCACCACGTGTCGACACCAGAGCAACCCGCCGCTCACGCGACATGGCTGGCACCGAAGGGCAACCGCCCGCAACTGCGCTTTCCGCGCCGGCCCGGATGCACGTCGTGCTACAACAACACCACTACCGTACACAGCCGCTGTTCACAACATCACTATCAATGGCGCGCCCGCGGCTCGCCGCCGTCGCAGTCGCAGCCCCAACGCCAGCACTTTTGCACCACCATTCACACGCACCGCACCACAGCTCGCCGACACAGCCGAACAAAACAAACACCACACAACAACAACAGCAACAACGCCGCCGCCTCTACTTGTGCCGGCGACCCACCCCGCCGATGGCGCACCTTTCCTTTCGCCAGCCGGCAATCGACACACACGCACCCACCCCCCCCCCCCCCGGGGCCCAGTGCAAAAAACAAAAACAAACAAAAAAAAACACAAACGACACGGGAAGCGCACACCGCCGCTTCGCGCGCACGCCACCAACCAGTCGTCGCCTCACAATAACAAACACAAACAAAATAAACTAACAACTAGGGCAACACAAAACAAAAACGCCTCGCACGAACCGCCCACAAAAAGGACAAGCACACGCACAGCCTCTGCTGACGACCACGACGCAGCGGCACGCTGCTCCTGTCCCGCGCCCCGCGCCCCACTCGATTCACAACTCACGCGACACCGTCAACGACGGGCTCGCTTACGCGCAACCTACCACCTTTCCGCCAACGACGCACAGCCCCAGCCCCACCCGACGACGCCCGTGGCAACGACTGCACTTTCACCACCGCCTCCCCCTTCCCCCCCCAAAACACACACACACACACACACACACACACACAGAGCCAGCCAAAAACGCACTCGCGACCCACACATGCACGTGCATCGCCACACGCCAACCAGTCAACGTCGACAACCACACGCACGGCTCGAAACGAAACCGGCGTCCTTCCACGTTGCCATCAAGCTACGCGACACAAGACACAAGGAACCAACACAACAGCCGGCCCCACTAATTCCCACTCTCACGCCGCAAAAAGCACACCGAAACCGCCAAACGCACGCACATTCCCCTTCGCACTGACACCGACCGGCTCGCTACCACACACCTCTCGGCAGCCGTTTCACGCCAATTCGCCACACCGGCCCCACAGTCGACAAGCGCCCGCCCTGTACGGCACACGCAACGACGCAGCGCAGCAAAGGGCGCCCGCAACACATACCTCTCCTCCTCCCTCTCTCTCTCCGCCGCCCGACGCGCCAACCGCCACACCACACCGCCAGCCACTCGCAAATTGTGCACTGCCACCAGCCACACGTCCAACACGCCGCGCCGCCTCCGGCCACCCGCCAGGGGGCGCTCACGTCCGCGACAACAGCGCGGCCCGCCGGGCCGGGCCGAACCGAACCGAGCCGCCGCTGCTCTGCACTCGGCACGGCCACACCCTGCTGCAGACCGGGCTCGTCTCTCTGTACGCGTCTGCCTGCGCATCAACACAACACGACCTTTTTTTTTTTTTTTTTTTTTTCCTCTCTACCGCCATCCCTTCTTCTCGCGTTTTACTCGTTGTTGCAGCAGCGGCGCACACCTACACATCCACAGCCCCAGCCCCAGCCCCAGCCGAGCCGGCCTCACCTCAGGGCCCGCCGCCAGCGTCTCCTCCTCGGGCACAGGTGCGGTGCTGTGGCCGCCCATCCAACCGCATTGCTGGCCGTCCAGCCGCCAGGCGTTCCCACTGCCGCGAGCCACGCCGCGCACCGACCCTGCTGCAGAAAACGAAGCATAGCCAGAGACCGACCGATACACAAAGCAAGCCGTCGCCTCGCCTCTTGTCCTTCCTGCCTTCCTTCCGCCCCCGCCCTTCTCACACCACCGCCTCTCCACTTTCGCCCCCCCCCCCCCCTCCTTCTTTTTTTTTTTTTTGTTTTCTTCTTTCTTTCTTTCTTTCTTTCTTTCTTTCTTTCTTTCTTTCTTTGGCCCTCTCTCCTTCCCGCCATGGCGGTTACGGCACCGCCTGCAGCGGCAGATTTTTTTGCGCCCACACGCCTACTCCTACCACCATTAACCTTGCCCTGCCCTGCCCATCAACGTCGCAGTCGAACCGACGCTTGCCAACACACTGCCGACGTTCCTTTCTCTTTTCGGCCTACGCCCATTACGCGCCGCCGCCACAGCACCTTCCCTTCCCACAACACACCGACGTCATCACACGCACCCAAAACAGGGGCCACGACCGTGTTCCTCGCCCACTCCCATCCCGCACGGTACGCACATTCCCAACTATTACCGCGCACCCTCCCTTTCCAATCTGTGTGTCTCTGTGTCTGCGTCCTGTCCGCGCGTGACGCCTCTCAACATCCGCCGTCCCCCGTCCCCCGTCCCGTTTTCGCCCCCATGCCGTCGTCGCGCCGCCTCCTCCCCGTCCACCGCCGCCCCTGTCCGCCCCGCACCACACCATACACCGCTGCTTGTCCCGGCCGTTGCCACCAAAGGCGCCGACCGCAAACGCGCCACGCCGCAGCCCCCGTGCGTCTCGCGCTCGCTTGCATCTCCGTGCCGACGCTGCCTCTCTTCCCGCTCGCACTCGACCTCGACAACACAGTCTTTGGCTCCGCCACTGCGTGTTCCGGTGGTACGCACGCTGCAACACGTATGTATTCATTACCAGAGCGATGGCGAGGCATGACAGCATCTCTGTCTGACCAGAGAGTTATTTATCGTTGCTAGTCGGCGCTTGGACCGCGCCAGACGACAGTAGTGGCACGCACCGGGTCGCCAGGAACAGTTGTTATATATATTGTAGCGCGAGTCGGGAGAGGTAGTAGTCGGTCGACAGTAGTAGCGGGTGGACGGTTGTACTGAGCGGGCGTCGGCGGCGTGCTCTGCTCGTCTCGCGACTCTGGTCACGGTTCGGGACGATGTATAGTATATTGTGTTATAATCAAAAGGTAGTGTGAAGCTGCATTTTGCGCAAATCTGATAACGTATGTTCATTGTACTTATTTTGTTCAACAACAAAAGCCCCACTATTACTTTTTTCTAACGTAACTTTTGTCTTTTAACGAAAAACATTCACTTTTTAAAGACTACTTCCTATGGCATTTCCCTCCAAGGAGTGCAATTAATTACCAGCCAGCACTCATTCATTGCACACAGCTGTGTAAGGGGTATCTACAATTGAGGAGCGGATACAAATGCAATTTTTTTTTGTTTTTTTTTGTGTGTTGTAACCTCCCCGCAAAATTTAAAATAATGGACAATGTTATTTACGGATGCTAATGGACATTGCGCTAATTGTAACCTCGCCCACAATGAGAGGTATTGAAAATGGCAACAAACATGTGAATTTCGCAATCTGACTCAAATATAAATTCTTCACAACATTTAAAGTCCGTTCAGTGACAAGAAACTTCGATTAAACCGAACTATCGGTCTTTGGCCCTGTGCAAAACAATCAGAATTAAAAGTCTTACCTCGGAATAAATGGATGTCACAACATTTCTGCTCTTGTTTGTTGCGCAGCGCTTGGAGGAACTGCATTGCAAATAATAATATTCTCTTTTTGTTGTGATTTTAGTGCAATCTTTCTTCAAAGACGTGGAATGAAATGTGAAGTGCAACGAACTCTTTAGTTCAATAAACAATTAAATGTTTGAAAAATGCTTTTGAAATAAAAATTAGTATTGGGGAACTTGTTGGAGAATAATTACAATAAATAAAATTGTTCATTATCTAATGATTATATTAATTAACAGTATACCTTATTCACCATCTTGACCAGTGTTGCCGACCGCCTACATCACACAACCGCACTCGGCTGCTACTACTGACCGACCGCTCTGCATGACGACTATTAGCGTACTGCACGCGACGACTACTGACAGAGTACAGCCCTCAACTAGACAGACCTACAGACTCGCAACGACTGACTGACTGACTGACTGACTGACTGAGAACCGCTCGCAACACTCGCGCGGTCCAGCGCAAACTCTCTGGTCACAGACGCTACAATGTCTCGCCATCGCTGCTATGTTACATACGTGTTTCAGTGTCTTTTTCATTGGGGTAACGATCTTTGGCTCTTTTTATTCTGGATACAGGGCCAAAGGTCAACGCTGCTGCCCTTATACAATTTATCAGGTTTCATTATGTCTGTTGCAATGTTACATACGGTTCATTCTTTCATTCATATTATCGTTGGGTTTGTTTTGTAGGGACGTTAACATTCTGGCACATTTTTATTATCATCGGACCCTCTGCTACTTGTGCAGGGAGGTTATACCTGGGTCCATTTCCATTTCCATTTACATTCTAATATTGATAGACCTTTTGTTTTCTTTTTTGTTTCTTGTTGTTTTTCCTTCTTTTTTTTTGTTTTGTTTTTCCCGCTCTCACCACCACCACCACCGCCGCATCACGCCTTCCGTTTTCTTGGTTTCTTTTCTGTTCTTCAACTGCTTCAACATCACCGCGCCCCATTTCCACACCACAGCCATCAGCCTCCAAGACGGGCAGGCGCAGTGTGCCATTTCCGGCGCACAAGCACACCCGTACGGTACTCTCCTCGCCCCCACGCCACCAACAACACAGCGACCACGCGGCTTTCAGGCACGGCACGGCACCGGCGAAATGCGCCGCCCCCGCCCCTCCGCGCATCCGTCCGTCTCGCCACGTTCACTGACAGCCGCGTCTGCGGCTACACCACGACAACCACAACACAACACCGCTCCCCTCCCTGGCAACTCATTGTTTTTCTCCTCCTCTTTTGCACAAACCACAACGCCGAGCACAGGCGCAAGCCACCCACACCGCGCCCCTCCCCGTCCCGCCTCTCTTTGGCCGCCGCTCCTCGTTTGCCCCCTCCCATCTCCCGAAATGCCATGCCATGCCAGCAGCGTTACGCATGCCCCTCCCCTGTCCACACAACACTACCGCCAAACGAACAGCCTTCCGGGCCACATGCAGGGCACGCCCACCTCCAAACACTGCCAATTCACGGACGCACACACTCACTTTCTCGACACCTTTCTGTACGGAGGGTGCGTCATCTCGACCGTGACAGAGTGACGGCAACTATCGACGATCCATTTCCCCCCACTGGTAAAACATGTCCACTAACACCTACATACATCATTCAAGTACACAGACAATAGCATACACACAATGGGAGGGCACACGAACATGGACGGCACGGCACTGTCATACACTCTTCCTCAGAACCATATCAACAAACGTTACGTACATCCGGGAAAGCGAAAGCGAAAGCAAAGGCAAAGCCCAATGCAGCCGTCAAAGGTAACGTTCACCACGGCAGACACTTGCAGCCGCGCCGCCGTTAAACGCATTTTCAGTGCGGCTCCAATACGCCTCCGACACGGGAACGTTCCGTTGCTCTACGAATGCGTTTCTCCCCTTTTTCCCTTCCTCTCTCTTTTGCCCCCCCTCCTTGCACTCTTGCCTCATTCCTCACGTTCTGCCCAGACATTCGACCGATCAAAGTCAACCCTTCGTTACCGTTCTCAGCGCGACGGTGTACAACAGTATGACGGGTGTGCCCAAGACTTCGGTTCAGTTGCGTGACGCCGGTCTATCGCGCCGATCGACAGTTACTCAGGGGGCGACGGATCGGACCACGTCACCGACACACAAAACACTTTCAAACAAACAAATACATACCGGATGGACACAGACAAACACGTGTACAGACATTCGCCAAACAAACGACCGCCGCCGCCGCCGCCGTCGTCGTCTAGCGTCGCGCTTACTGTACTGCACTGGACACGCGTGCATCTTGAATGACGACATCGGTGTGCGTGCGTCGTACGCAATCAGTCAGACACGGCTATCAGAAATCAGAGTCGAATGGTACATCATCGTGCGTGTCGCCGTACACGTACAGTACAATACAACAACAATGCGTCTTAATGGCACGTTCATTTCAACGTCACTCACACACCTCCACGCTGCAGTTACGTCGCACCATTGTCAAAAACTCGGCGTACAGCAAAGGGAATAGTGGGCGGCAAAAAACAAACCAAACAACAAAAAACATTTCACATTTCACCCTCGCCATGTATGATGTGCAAAAAAAAAACAAACCCGCAAACGGCCGTCGTTACGGTGACACAAAAGTCGCCGATCGCACTGTCCCCCCCTCGCAGACAGGTAACACACACACACACACACACCCCAACACCAATGGGTCAAAACCACTCCAACGAGGCGTGCCACCATTCCACGCCACGGCGACCAACCTCGTGGCCGTACCCCGCAACACGCTTTGACGCGCCCCCCCACCCACAATCAAAATGCACACATACATCACAGCCGTCCACACAAACAACAACAACAACAATTCCGCCCTTCCCGCAAAAGGCAAGTTGGTGGCCCTGAAAAGGGCCGTTTTGCCGCTCTCGCAACGGAGGAGCCTTCTCCATCCTTCCTTCCATTCCAGAGCCACCTCCTTACTTGGAGCTCGTGTACTTGGTCACCGCCTTCGTGCCCTCGCTCACGGCGTGCTTGGCCAGCTCGCCAGGCAGCAACAGCCGCACAGCGGTCTGGATCTCGCGGGACGTGATGGTCGAGCGCTTGTTGTAGTGCGCCAGGCGAGAAGCCTCGGCCGCAATGCGCTCGAAAATGTCGTTCACGAAGCTGTTCATGATGCTCATCGCCTTCGACGAGATGCCCGTGTCAGGGTGCACCTGCTTCAGCACCTTGTAGATGTAGATGGCATAGCTCTCCTTCCTCTTGCGCTTCTTCTTCTTGTCGCCCTTCGAAATGTTCTTCTGCGCCTTGCCAGCCTTCTTGGCGGCCTTCCCGCTAGTCTTGGGCGGCATCTCGAACCAACGTACGGCAGCAGCAACACCAGTAGCAAGCGCTCCGCTCTAGTCAGCGTCTCCCCACACAGTGGCACCCGCCGCCAGCCGCCGCCGCACCTTTACCAGCTCGCCCTGTTGCGGCCGCCGACCAATGGGGCGCGCGCGCAACCGGCCGCCGCACCCGAGCCCATAAAGCACCCCCACCCCGGCTGCGCCGGCACGCACTCCGCTGCTCGACTCGCTGCCGCTCGCACCGGTCGTTTTCGTTTCCGTTTCGTGTGCACCGTCGCTAGCCCATCGCCATGTCCGGACGCGGAAAGGGAGGCAAAGTCAAGGGCAAGTCAAAGTCCCGCTCAAGCAGGGCTGGGCTCCAGTTCCCGGTCGGCAGAATCCACCGCCTCCTGCGCAAGGGAAACTACGCAGAGCGCGTCGGCGCCGGGGCGCCCGTCTACCTCGCCGCCGTCATGGAGTACCTCGCGGCTGAGGTGCTCGAGCTGGCCGGAAACGCGGCCCGCGACAACAAGAAGACGCGCATCATCCCGCGCCACCTGCAGCTTGCCATCCGCAACGACGAGGAGCTCAACAAGCTCCTGTCGGGCGTCACCATCGCACAGGGTGGTGTCCTGCCCAACATCCAGGCCGTCCTGCTGCCAAAGAAGACCGAGAAGAAGGCCTAAAGGAGGCCAGGCAATCGCAGCGCCGCGTGCTCCCCTGCACGCAACGCGCTTTGCCGGCTCGGCTCGGCCCACAACAATCGGCCCTTTTCAGGGCCACCACACAAACCTACGTCCAAAGCAAAATTTCAGTCGTCCTCGCCGCACCTTGTTTTGTTGTTTTAACTTTGCACTTTCACAGCACAGCCGCCGCCGGCGCACGTCCGCCATCTTGTCGTCCACACAGCCCGTGTGGCCCAACACACACACACACACACACACACATTTTGCACGGTCGCAGTCGCCTTCCAAACGACAACGGCAGCAATAATGACCATTGTTAAAGGGAGGCGTGTCGACACACCGCCCTCCACTCCCGCGCGCAACGGCCGTCGACACGAACGAAACAAACAGCTGATCCGGCCGCCTATGCCCACACGCCTTGCCTCGGAAACCCCAACGCCGCCGCAAACACACAGAGCCAAACCACGCAAGCAAATAATCACCGCCTCTCGCACAACAACACACAGCCCGCCATCTCCATCGCGATCGATACAAAGACACACAATAACAAACACAAACGAAGCAGCTCCACTCTCACACACACACAGCCAGCCACATGACACGTTTCCTTTCCTTCTCCCCTCCCAGTCACATCACGTCGCTCAAACGGAAAGAAACAAACAAACAACACACGCAGCAACAACACAGACTCTTTCGCACTTTTCAACTTCCGAACAGTGTGGTGGCCCTGAAAAGGGCCGTTTTCTAGTCTCTCCCACCCACAAGCACGGCCGCGGGAAGGCCAGCGCCCGCTGCGACGCAGCCTAACCGCCGAAACCGTACAGGGTGCGCCCCTGCCTCTTCAGGGCGTACACCACGTCCATGGCCGTCACAGTCTTGCGCTTGGCGTGCTCAGTGTACGTCACCGCGTCGCGGATCACGTTCTCCAGGAACACCTTCAGCACCCCGCGGGTCTCCTCGTAGATCAGACCAGAGATGCGCTTCACGCCGCCCCTGCGAGCCAGGCGGCGGATGGCGGGCTTCGTGATGCCCTGGATGTTGTCGCGCAACACCTTGCGGTGCCGCTTGGCGCCGCCCTTGCCGAGCCCCTTTCCTCCCTTGCCGCGGCCTGTCATCCTTCCTTCCTCGGGCAAAGCAAAACGTGCACAAACAGCAGCTGCAGCGTCTCGCGAGTCGGCTACGGTCTGCGCCCAGCGCGCCCGCCGCCCCCCTATATAGACTCTGGCCCGCCCTCCCCCCACCACGCGCAACCGAGGGCATATAAGCGCAGCACGGAGGCGCGCGGGCCCGTTGTCAAGGCAGCACCGGACGCCGCGCCGCACCTAACCTCCACGCACGCCGCTCCGCTACCGCTACCGCTACCGCCATGGCCCGCACAAAGCAAACGGCCCGCAAGTCCACCGGCGGAAAGGCGCCGCGCAAACAGCTCGCCACCAAGGCGGCGAGGAAGAGCGCGCCCGCCACCGGAGGCGTCAAGAAGCCCCACCGCTACAGGCCGGGCACCGTCGCCCTGCGAGAAATCAGGCGCTACCAGAAGAGCACAGAGCTGCTCATCCGCAAGCTGCCATTCCAGCGCCTAGTGCGCGAGATCGCCCAGGACTTCAAGACCGACCTGCGCTTCCAGAGCTCCGCAGTCATGGCCCTGCAGGAGGCCAGCGAGGCCTACCTCGTCGGCCTCTTCGAAGACACCAACCTGTGCGCCATCCACGCCAAGCGCGTCACCATCATGCCCAAGGACATCCAGCTCGCGCGCCGCATCCGCGGCGAGCGCGCCTAAACCGCGCCGCGGCACCGCACCGCACAAACAAAAACGGCCCTTTTCAGGGCCACTAACATCTCTCCGTCGCGAGCAAACTTTGTCGGTCGCCTGCCTCTCGCCCCGCAACCCAAAAAACAAAAACCACCACTTCCCGTCCGTCCGCCACACCCGCTCACTCTGCCTGCCTGCTAGCAGCGCGCAACAATCACACATCATCCCTCCCCGGCGCTCAAAGCGCACAATACCCAACGGCCGACGTCACACCGCACGGGTGGCTGGCCGGCCGCCGCTTTCGTTTTTCGAAATCAAAAACAAAAAAAACCCGCACTCCACTCCGACGGCCAACGGCCAGGCAGGCTCGCTCGCTCGCTCTACACGCCACCGAAATCCCCCGCCGACTCCTTCCCACATCTCAACGTGCCCCCCGTTGCAAAACATAACACACACACAAAGGAACAAAACAAAGACCAGACACGACAGACATCCGAGAAGAACGAACGCAGGCAAGCCAACCAACGTATTCAAACAAAACAACGTGACAGAAAACCAACCGTCGGCCGCCGCCACAAAACAAACACGGCGACAATCAACCACGACATCAGCAACAACACCGCTTACCGCTACCGCCGCCCACACCCGCCACCGACCCCCGCAATCCAACCACCACGGCACGCAAACAGCATCCCCACGGGCATACAGAAACGCCAGACAGACAGACACACACCCACACCAAACGCAACACGACAATCAAAACCTTCCCCGACGTGCTTTGATGGCCCTGAGAAGGGCCGTTTTGGGCCGCGCGTCTCTTGCGCGCCACTAGACGACGACGGGCGGTGGGGACGACGGAGTCAAGCGCCAAACCCTTCCTTTCCCATCTCTTTCTCCTCTACTCTACTTCTTCTTCTTGGGCGAAGCCTTCGCCTTAGACGGCGTCGTCGCCTTCTTCGGGCGCGGCGCCTTCGGCTTCTTCGTCGGAACCTTGGCGGCCTTCTTCGCCTTCGACGGCGACTTGGCCTTGGCCGGCTTGGCCGCAGCCGCCTTCTTCGCACCCGCGGGAGCGGCCGACGCCGCAGACGCCTTCTTGGCGGCGCCCGCCTTCCGACCGGTCGCCGCCTTCACGCCACCAGCCTTCTTTGCGCCGGCCGCACGGGCGCCCTTCTTCTCCTTGCTGGCCGGAGCGGCGCGCTTCTTCTTGGCACCGCCAGCACGAGCCTTGCCGCCCTCGGCCGCCCCCCCGCCGCCGGCGCCGGCAAGCTTGAACGAGCCGGACGCGCCCTTCCCCTTCGTCTGCACCAGCTCGCCCGCCACGACGGCCGACTTGAGGTACTTCTTGATAAACGGCGCCAGCTTCTCCGCGTCCAGCTTGTAGTGCGCGGCTATGTACTTCTTGATCGCCTGCAGCGACGACCCGCCGCGCTCCTTCAGACTCTTGATGGCGGCCGTCACCATCTCAGAGGTGCGCGGGTGCGCAGGCTTGGCGCGCGGCTTCTTCGCAGACGACGCAGACTTGGCCTTCTTCGTAGTGCCGGTGGCGGCGGGTGCCGCAGCAGTCTCGTTCGTAGCCGCCTGATCTGCCATTTCGACGACGCGCCTAACACACAGCGAGAGCGAGAGCGAGAGCGAGCGGGACGGCAGGCACGCAAGCACAGCACAGCAGAGCAGAGAATGAGATGCTCAGGTTGTTATAGTGTACCGAAGTTCCACTGGGCTGTGCCCGTCTGACTTCAAGTTATGCGCTTGGGGATTTATGAAAGTGAGATATTGTGCTATGTGCGTGTTTTTATGTAAAAGTTTGTTCTGTGTGTGGGTAAGTGTTCTCTAAATGTCTCTAAATTGACGGGTGAGTGTTAGTTTTGGGCGCTTATGTTGAAAATCGGGGTGTTCGCGACCTAAATTTTGTATGAGGTTGTGGGGCGATGTTTGTGCTTTCTCATATAGTTTGGTGGACTTCTCCTTTATGAGGGAGTATATGGTTGGGTGGCCTAAAAATTCTCTAATTTGTGTGTTTCGGACGTATCTGTCAGCGCCTGTGATGACTCGGAAGGTTTTGTTCTGGAGTCGCTGTAATCGTGCCAGCGTGGTGTCTGACGCCATCGACCATACTTCCGATCCATACAAGATGGCCGGTAGCATGAGCTGGCGCCAGAGAAGCATTTTGCAGCTTAGGGTGAGGCCGTCACCCTTTAGGAGGGGGTATAGCTGCGACAGGAGGGCGCAGCCTTTGTTGGCAGTTTTGTGGACGTGTTGTTGCCACGTAAGACGCCTGTCTATTTCGAGCCCTAAGTATGTAATACGGTTACGCCAGGCTAGGTCCCGACCACCAATGGTGAGTTGTTGGTCTGGGAGTTTCAGCCTGGTCGTAAAGTATATTGCTTGGGATTTCTCGGGGTTAACCTTGATTTTCCAAATGTTGCACCACTGAGTGATGACGTCGAGGTGTTCTTGTAGCTTGCGTCGTATGAATGCAAGGTTACGACAGCTCCTGAAGATTGCTGTATCGTCGGCGTAGAGAGCAATCCCTCCGCCGACCTGCTTGGGTATGTCGTTAGTGTAGACTGAGTATAGAACGGGACCCAAGACCGAACCCTGCGGTACTCCGGCCGCAATCGGTCGTGTCTGGCTCGATCTCGATCCACTTCTTACGAAGAATTGACGCTCCGCAAGAAATGAATCAATGATCTGTATTAGATGTCCTGGGCACCCTATTTGGTCTAGTTTATATATTAGGCCATCGTGCCAGACGCGGTCAAATGCCTTCTCTATATCCAGGAACACTGCTCCTGTAGATTCTCTCTTTGCCCTGGCCAGGCAAATGTGCTCTACCAAGCGCAGGCATTGTTGGGTTGTGGAGTGTTCAGAGCGGAATCCAAACTGCTCGGGCATCAGGATGTTGTGTGCAGTAAGGAAGTGTTGAAGGGGTGAGAGGATGAGCAGCTCGAGTATTTTACTCATGCCATTTAGTAGGGAGATAGGTCTATAGCTTTCTGGAAGGAGCAGGTTTTTATTAGGTTTGGGGAGGGTGATTACTTTCGCAGTTTTCCACACTGAGGGGAAGTAGGTGAGCTTTAGGCAAGCGTTGAAGACGCTTGCCAGAAATGTTATGGCAGGAGGTGGAAGGTGCTTTAGGAGTGGGCTGCGGATGCGGTCAGGGCCAGGAGCTTTGTGGTTTCCCTGACGCTTGATAAGTGCGCATATTGTCGGCTCGTTTACGGGCACGAATTCTGTATTTGGGCGCGTATTTCTAATCTGAGTCACTCGTCCGACGACTAATCTTTCCTGCCTTTCACTCTCGTCATCGTCGATGACGTGAGTTCGGAATTGTGACTCTAGTGATTGTGCCATTATTTCCGCCTTATCGTGATCTTCGTACACTAGACCGTTCACGCCGTGGAGTGGCCTGTTCTCTCTGGTGGGGGTTTTCCGCTGCCGGGCTATTCGCCAGATCTTGCGTTTGCTGCTCTCTGTTTCGGCGGTTTGTAATATCTCCTCCCAGCAGCGGCTCCTGTGCTCCTGCAGTCGGAGTTTCACATGATCCTCCAGTCGCCGCAGCCGGCGGCGGTCAGCTGGGTCGCGGTGACGCTGCCACAGCTTACGCAACCTGCGTTTGGCGACTATGAGGTCCCAGATGTCAGGGGGCAGGTCCCTGGCGCCAGGCTCTGTGGTGAGCCTGACGCTTGTAGCGCGAGCACAGGCGTGGAGGGCGTCTGTGAAGTTGGTGATTGCTTCGTCTATCTCTTCTTTTGTTTCCATCTGTGGGATTTCCTCCACGTGCTCACCCACCAGGTATTTGTATCGGTCCCAATTTGTTATTACTTCTGTTTTTGCCATCCTCCCGGCTTCGTCTTCGACACTGGCTATGTCCAGAACGACCGGGTTGTGGTCAGAGTTCAGCTCGTAGTGCACAGTGACTGTCGCGTCGAGAGCAAAGTTTTTAACGACAAAAATATCCAGGATATCCGGGTTTTTTGTCGGGTCCGCAGGGATATGCGTAGGCTCGTCGGGTGCGATGACGCTGAGGGCGGCACGCCTCTCGACGAGTCCATGCAATCTCACACCACTTCTGTTCTCGGCGCGGCAGCCAAAGGCCGCATGTTTCGAGTTTAGGTCCCCTCCCATAATCACACGAGCGCCAGTACCCAGCAGAGCCTGAAGGTCCTGTGTCAGTATGGTGGTGCCCGGGGGGTGATAGGTGGAGATGATGGTGTATGGTATGTTTTGAATTTTTATTTCTATACCGGCTGCCTCGATGCTGGGTGTCTGCGGTAGGTCCACTGTGCGGAAACACCTTCTGCCTTTTACAAGGACCGCTACTCCGCCGCGCTCGCGGCCTACGCGGTCTACTCTATGGATGGAGTAATTTCTCACAGAAAAGCGGTCCTTGGGCTTAAGGTGGGTTTCCGTCAGGCACACAACGTCGATCGCATACCGGTCTAGAAACTCCTCTAGGATTTGTTTTTGTGTTTTTACGCCATTGGCGTTAAAATTTAAAATGGTGAACTTCCTGGATCTAGGGGGATCCATTAAAAGCGTCGAATAATGAAATTGCTCCCTCTGCGAGGGCCATGAATTTACTTAGGCCATCAGGCGCCGCCCGCACGCGCGCCATGGTGTCCCTAATTGTAAACATGATGTTTGTCAGGCTGAAGCCCGCAAACAGTTGGCGCAGCTCGTCAAAGACGCCGAGCGGCGTCCCTGGCTGCTGGCCAGCAGCCGACTGAGGCGGCGCGGCAGCTGCGGGCGCCTCAGTGCGCTGGTGACGTGGAGGGGGAGGCCAGGCGGCAGCTGCCGTCGGGGCGCGTGGTGGGGGAAGCGAGGGAAAGGCATCTCGCCCCGGCACAGTCGCTCTGCGGCTGCTGGCGGAGGCAGAGCTAGCTGCCTGCGCGTTGGCCGCAGATGTTAGCGGCGGCGTCGTGGAGGCGGAAGCGCCTCGAGACAGGGCAGCACCGTTTACCGACCGAGGGGGGCGGGTGGACATCAACTGTATTCGTGTGGGGCATCGGCTGTAGTTCGCCGGGTGATCGCCCCCACATAGGGCGCATTTTGCCGGGGTTGCACGGCTCTTCTTACATGTGTTTGTCAAGTGTGGGCCGGCACACTTGACACACTTTGGAGGATGGTGACACTGCTCTGCAGAGTGGAACAACTGCTGGCATTGGTGGCACTGGACAGGACCTTCAGGTTGGCGATACCTCTCTACCGTAACCTTGCAGTTCATGAACAGCTCGATTTTTAGGAGTTCTCTGTTTCTCTCGTCTGGGTGTAATATTACTTTGAAGGAAGCTCTCTTCCTGCGCCCCTCTCCCGGGTTGCTCGGGTCAGATGCCTTGGTCTCCTGTTTGACCTCGATAACCCTGAAGTGACGCGCAAGGAGAAGCTCCTTTATCTCCGCGGGATCAGTGTCACTGGGGAGACCTTTGATCACCGCCTTGTACGCGTTTTTCTCAGTGACCGGGTAAGTGTGGTAGGGTATTTTCTTCTGCGTGAAATAGGCAGTAAGAAATCTGTAGTCGGGCAGGGTTGACGGTTGAAATTTTACGGAGGACCCCCTGCATGAGGTATTTAGTCCTCCTTTTAGTTGAGGGGCGACCTCCTTTATGATTTTCATCGTACCGTTTACGATTGTGGCAAGGATTGGGGGCACCTTTTCCCGTTTCGGCCTCGATTGCGTTTGCGCGCCCGAGGTCGAGGGACGGGTAGGCATTGTTTCGGTCATTTCCGCTCCGTCGGTGTCAATCGGGGCGAAACTATTTGATGTTGGTATATTTGCGATGACAGCTTCACCCCCTACTTCCATGTCATCACTCCCAGGTTGCTCTGTTTCCTCAGCGCGCCGGCTTGGGGCCGGACGCTTAGGCGCTGGCATTACGTCCGAGTCTTGTACGCGTGTTTTTGCTTTGCTAATGGCTGAAGTTGGTTGGCCGCGGGTACCCAGTGACTGGGTGCCGCAGCGGACTGGGGCTTTGGGCTTACCCAAGATGACTGTATCAGCGGAACTTGAAGTCTGACATTTACTGCCCAGGGGCACTGGTTGTTCGTTCGTTGGCACCGTTAGGTATCCCCGAACAGCGCCAGCCCTACCATTGACTGCACGCGGGTTACCGGGTAGTACCACGGACCCTGGCGCAGGAATTTCCCTACTCTTGGAGGAGCAGGGAGGATGCCCTGCGGCAGTATCTGGATGATTCACGTCTGAGGCAGATCAGACGACCGGTGAACTAGAAAGCCACGGCCCTCGCCGCCACCGCGCTGCCAGTAGACCGGCAGCCGCTGCACGACAAAGGGACCACGTAAGCGTCCTACCACGACAAATTTGCGGCGCAATCGCTAAGCGTGCGCACCCACACACGACAATTTTTGCTTGCGTTGTGCACGCACAACGCACACGACAAATTTTGCTGTGCTACGGCTAGCGTAGCGCTCCCAAGGGATCTCCCAGCAGCGCGCGGCAGTATAGCGTCCGCTCACGGCCGATCCACCCCCTCGAATGCAGAGAATCACAAGGGCCCAGCCAGTGTCGCGGGCGGGCGCGGACGGCCGAGAGAGCGGCCGCCACTCTGCGCGCCGCCGCGCCGCGCCTCCCGCGCTTGCTACCGCCCAACGTCCGACAGCCTGTGCGGAGCAGCCCCAAACCTGCGCCACAACCGCCCGCGCCTTTCAAACCACCGAGGATGGGGCTACACACAGCCACACCACAGTCGCCAACCAGTCGCCACGGCAGCGCCGCAAACCACGGCCAAACTGCAGCTACCGCGCGCTACAGCCTGGGTCGGCCCGCCGAGAATCGCCGCCCCCGCCCAAATGCCGCCCCCACAGCCCCAGCCGACGACCCGCCACAATGGCCAAACCTTCGGCAAAACTCCCACACCGTCGCCGCGGCAGCCCGGCCAGCGCGGCCGGCGCCACAGCCACACAAGCCGAGGCGTGCGGCGATGACGGCCGTGCAAACGCGCCTCCGCCGCCCCATCGCCTTCCGTCGCCCTCCCGCCGTTTCCCGATCGGCCCGCAGCCGTCGGGCCACATCGCGCGCCGTCCTCCTCCTCTCGCCCGCCAACATTCACAGCCGTTTCTCAACAATTGCCCGCCGCAAACGGACGCCGCCTGCGCAACAGGCGCCGCCGCCCCTCGCCGCTTCCGACCCAACCCCTCGACCGAGGCAAACCGCAATCCGAATCTACAGACCAACCCAATCTGCCGTCAGCACACACGACAGCCGACCTTACACGTTACGCGTTACACATTACGTGTACACGTCTAGGTTAGGTTAGGTTAGGTTAGGTGGACGTGGGTTAGGTTAAGGGGACTTGGGTTAGGTTAAGCGTCAAACTTAGGTTAAGCATTCAAACACGTCAGGCGTCAGAGGTTAGGTTAGGTTAGGTTAGGTTAGGTTAGGTTAGGTTCGGTTAGGTTACACGTTAGGTTAAGGGGTCAGTGCTAGGTTAAGAAGCGTCAAACGTAGGTTCAAAAAGCGTTCAAACGTGAGGCGTGAGCCGGACAGCTTACCTTTACGTAGACGTTAGGGGCTCCACAGGCTGAGCTCACCTCGCCACACCACAGGTTAGGTTCGGTTCGCTCGGCTCAGCGTAAAGCGCCGAGGTCAGGGTTACGTTCGTTCACCTTCGGGCGCCACACTTTCGGTTGAAAGGTCGCGACGGGACGACGTCGGCAGGCACGCCGCAAACGAACAAAAACGTACAGACGACGTCGAAAACCGCCGACAGACGGGGGAGCAGCACGACCACGACCAGATACCGAGCGCGAACGAGACACACGCGAACCACCCCCACCGGCCAAAGGGCACCACACGACAACCCAGAGCACCACGTGTCGACACCAGAGCAACCCGCCGCTCACGCGACATGGCTGGCACCGAAGGGCAACCGCCCGCAACTGCGCTTTCCGCGCCGGCCCGGATGCACGTCGTGCTACAACAACACCACTACCGTACACAGCCGCTGTTCACAACATCACTATCAATGGCGCGCCCGCGGCTCGCCGCCGTCGCAGTCGCAGCCCCAACGCCAGCACTTTTGCACCACCATTCACACGCACCGCACCACAGCTCGCCGACACAGCCGAACAAAACAAACACCACACAACAACAACAGCAACAACGCCGCCGCCTCTACTTGTGCCGGCGACCCACCCCGCCGATGGCGCACCTTTCCTTTCGCCAGCCGGCAATCGACACACACGCACCCACCCCCCCCCCCCCCGGGGCCCAGTGCAAAAAACAAAAACAAACAAAAAAAAACACAAACGACACGGGAAGCGCACACCGCCGCTTCGCGCGCACGCCACCAACCAGTCGTCGCCTCACAATAACAAACACAAACAAAATAAACTAACAACTAGGGCAACACAAAACAAAAACGCCTCGCACGAACCGCCCACAAAAAGGACAAGCACACGCACAGCCTCTGCTGACGACCACGACGCAGCGGCACGCTGCTCCTGTCCCGCGCCCCGCGCCCCACTCGATTCACAACTCACGCGACACCGTCAACGACGGGCTCGCTTACGCGCAACCTACCACCTTTCCGCCAACGACGCACAGCCCCAGCCCCACCCGACGACGCCCGTGGCAACGACTGCACTTTCACCACCGCCTCCCCCTTCCCCCCCCAAAACACACACACACACACACACACACACACACAGAGCCAGCCAAAAACGCACTCGCGACCCACACATGCACGTGCATCGCCACACGCCAACCAGTCAACGTCGACAACCACACGCACGGCTCGAAACGAAACCGGCGTCCTTCCACGTTGCCATCAAGCTACGCGACACAAGACACAAGGAACCAACACAACAGCCGGCCCCACTAATTCCCACTCTCACGCCGCAAAAAGCACACCGAAACCGCCAAACGCACGCACATTCCCCTTCGCACTGACACCGACCGGCTCGCTACCACACACCTCTCGGCAGCCGTTTCACGCCAATTCGCCACACCGGCCCCACAGTCGACAAGCGCCCGCCCTGTACGGCACACGCAACGACGCAGCGCAGCAAAGGGCGCCCGCAACACATACCTCTCCTCCTCCCTCTCTCTCTCCGCCGCCCGACGCGCCAACCGCCACACCACACCGCCAGCCACTCGCAAATTGTGCACTGCCACCAGCCACACGTCCAACACGCCGCGCCGCCTCCGGCCACCCGCCAGGGGGCGCTCACGTCCGCGACAACAGCGCGGCCCGCCGGGCCGGGCCGAACCGAACCGAGCCGCCGCTGCTCTGCACTCGGCACGGCCACACCCTGCTGCAGACCGGGCTCGTCTCTCTGTACGCGTCTGCCTGCGCATCAACACAACACGACCTTTTTTTTTTTTTTTTTTTTTTCCTCTCTACCGCCATCCCTTCTTCTCGCGTTTTACTCGTTGTTGCAGCAGCGGCGCACACCTACACATCCACAGCCCCAGCCCCAGCCCCAGCCGAGCCGGCCTCACCTCAGGGCCCGCCGCCAGCGTCTCCTCCTCGGGCACAGGTGCGGTGCTGTGGCCGCCCATCCAACCGCATTGCTGGCCGTCCAGCCGCCAGGCGTTCCCACTGCCGCGAGCCACGCCGCGCACCGACCCTGCTGCAGAAAACGAAGCATAGCCAGAGACCGACCGATACACAAAGCAAGCCGTCGCCTCGCCTCTTGTCCTTCCTGCCTTCCTTCCGCCCCCGCCCTTCTCACACCACCGCCTCTCCACTTTCGCCCCCCCCCCCCCCTCCTTCTTTTTTTTTTTTTTGTTTTCTTCTTTCTTTCTTTCTTTCTTTCTTTCTTTCTTTCTTTCTTTCTTTGGCCCTCTCTCCTTCCCGCCATGGCGGTTACGGCACCGCCTGCAGCGGCAGATTTTTTTGCGCCCACACGCCTACTCCTACCACCATTAACCTTGCCCTGCCCTGCCCATCAACGTCGCAGTCGAACCGACGCTTGCCAACACACTGCCGACGTTCCTTTCTCTTTTCGGCCTACGCCCATTACGCGCCGCCGCCACAGCACCTTCCCTTCCCACAACACACCGACGTCATCACACGCACCCAAAACAGGGGCCACGACCGTGTTCCTCGCCCACTCCCATCCCGCACGGTACGCACATTCCCAACTATTACCGCGCACCCTCCCTTTCCAATCTGTGTGTCTCTGTGTCTGCGTCCTGTCCGCGCGTGACGCCTCTCAACATCCGCCGTCCCCCGTCCCCCGTCCCGTTTTCGCCCCCATGCCGTCGTCGCGCCGCCTCCTCCCCGTCCACCGCCGCCCCTGTCCGCCCCGCACCACACCATACACCGCTGCTTGTCCCGGCCGTTGCCACCAAAGGCGCCGACCGCAAACGCGCCACGCCGCAGCCCCCGTGCGTCTCGCGCTCGCTTGCATCTCCGTGCCGACGCTGCCTCTCTTCCCGCTCGCACTCGACCTCGACAACACAGTCTTTGGCTCCGCCACTGCGTGTTCCGGTGGTACGCACGCTGCAACACGTATGTATTCATTACCAGAGCGATGGCGAGGCATGACAGCATCTCTGTCTGACCAGAGAGTTATTTATCGTTGCTAGTCGGCGCTTGGACCGCGCCAGACGACAGTAGTGGCACGCACCGGGTCGCCAGGAACAGTTGTTATATATATTGTAGCGCGAGTCGGGAGAGGTAGTAGTCGGTCGACAGTAGTAGCGGGTGGACGGTTGTACTGAGCGGGCGTCGGCGGCGTGCTCTGCTCGTCTCGCGACTCTGGTCACGGTTCGGGACGATGTATAGTATATTGTGTTATAATCAAAAGGTAGTGTGAAGCTGCATTTTGCGCAAATCTGATAACGTATGTTCATTGTACTTATTTTGTTCAACAACAAAAGCCCCACTATTACTTTTTTCTAACGTAACTTTTGTCTTTTAACGAAAAACATTCACTTTTTAAAGACTACTTCCTATGGCATTTCCCTCCAAGGAGTGCAATTAATTACCAGCCAGCACTCATTCATTGCACACAGCTGTGTAAGGGGTATCTACAATTGAGGAGCGGATACAAATGCAATTTTTTTTTGTTTTTTTTTGTGTGTTGTAACCTCCCCGCAAAATTTAAAATAATGGACAATGTTATTTACGGATGCTAATGGACATTGCGCTAATTGTAACCTCGCCCACAATGAGAGGTATTGAAAATGGCAACAAACATGTGAATTTCGCAATCTGACTCAAATATAAATTCTTCACAACATTTAAAGTCCGTTCAGTGACAAGAAACTTCGATTAAACCGAACTATCGGTCTTTGGCCCTGTGCAAAACAATCAGAATTAAAAGTCTTACCTCGGAATAAATGGATGTCACAACATTTCTGCTCTTGTTTGTTGCGCAGCGCTTGGAGGAACTGCATTGCAAATAATAATATTCTCTTTTTGTTGTGATTTTAGTGCAATCTTTCTTCAAAGACGTGGAATGAAATGTGAAGTGCAACGAACTCTTTAGTTCAATAAACAATTAAATGTTTGAAAAATGCTTTTGAAATAAAAATTAGTATTGGGGAACTTGTTGGAGAATAATTACAATAAATAAAATTGTTCATTATCTAATGATTATATTAATTAACAGTATACCTTATTCACCATCTTGACCAGTGTTGCCGACCGCCTACATCACACAACCGCACTCGGCTGCTACTACTGACCGACCGCTCTGCATGACGACTATTAGCGTACTGCACGCGACGACTACTGACAGAGTACAGCCCTCAACTAGACAGACCTACAGACTCGCAACGACTGACTGACTGACTGACTGACTGACTGAGAACCGCTCGCAACACTCGCGCGGTCCAGCGCAAACTCTCTGGTCACAGACGCTACAATGTCTCGCCATCGCTGCTATGTTACATACGTGTTTCAGTGTCTTTTTCATTGGGGTAACGATCTTTGGCTCTTTTTATTCTGGATACAGGGCCAAAGGTCAACGCTGCTGCCCTTATACAATTTATCAGGTTTCATTATGTCTGTTGCAATGTTACATACGGTTCATTCTTTCATTCATATTATCGTTGGGTTTGTTTTGTAGGGACGTTAACATTCTGGCACATTTTTATTATCATCGGACCCTCTGCTACTTGTGCAGGGAGGTTATACCTGGGTCCATTTCCATTTCCATTTACATTCTAATATTGATAGACCTTTTGTTTTCTTTTTTGTTTCTTGTTGTTTTTCCTTCTTTTTTTTTGTTTTGTTTTTCCCGCTCTCACCACCACCACCACCGCCGCATCACGCCTTCCGTTTTCTTGGTTTCTTTTCTGTTCTTCAACTGCTTCAACATCACCGCGCCCCATTTCCACACCACAGCCATCAGCCTCCAAGACGGGCAGGCGCAGTGTGCCATTTCCGGCGCACAAGCACACCCGTACGGTACTCTCCTCGCCCCCACGCCACCAACAACACAGCGACCACGCGGCTTTCAGGCACGGCACGGCACCGGCGAAATGCGCCGCCCCCGCCCCTCCGCGCATCCGTCCGTCTCGCCACGTTCACTGACAGCCGCGTCTGCGGCTACACCACGACAACCACAACACAACACCGCTCCCCTCCCTGGCAACTCATTGTTTTTCTCCTCCTCTTTTGCACAAACCACAACGCCGAGCACAGGCGCAAGCCACCCACACCGCGCCCCTCCCCGTCCCGCCTCTCTTTGGCCGCCGCTCCTCGTTTGCCCCCTCCCATCTCCCGAAATGCCATGCCATGCCAGCAGCGTTACGCATGCCCCTCCCCTGTCCACACAACACTACCGCCAAACGAACAGCCTTCCGGGCCACATGCAGGGCACGCCCACCTCCAAACACTGCCAATTCACGGACGCACACACTCACTTTCTCGACACCTTTCTGTACGGAGGGTGCGTCATCTCGACCGTGACAGAGTGACGGCAACTATCGACGATCCATTTCCCCCCACTGGTAAAACATGTCCACTAACACCTACATACATCATTCAAGTACACAGACAATAGCATACACACAATGGGAGGGCACACGAACATGGACGGCACGGCACTGTCATACACTCTTCCTCAGAACCATATCAACAAACGTTACGTACATCCGGGAAAGCGAAAGCGAAAGCAAAGGCAAAGCCCAATGCAGCCGTCAAAGGTAACGTTCACCACGGCAGACACTTGCAGCCGCGCCGCCGTTAAACGCATTTTCAGTGCGGCTCCAATACGCCTCCGACACGGGAACGTTCCGTTGCTCTACGAATGCGTTTCTCCCCTTTTTCCCTTCCTCTCTCTTTTGCCCCCCCTCCTTGCACTCTTGCCTCATTCCTCACGTTCTGCCCAGACATTCGACCGATCAAAGTCAACCCTTCGTTACCGTTCTCAGCGCGACGGTGTACAACAGTATGACGGGTGTGCCCAAGACTTCGGTTCAGTTGCGTGACGCCGGTCTATCGCGCCGATCGACAGTTACTCAGGGGGCGACGGATCGGACCACGTCACCGACACACAAAACACTTTCAAACAAACAAATACATACCGGATGGACACAGACAAACACGTGTACAGACATTCGCCAAACAAACGACCGCCGCCGCCGCCGCCGTCGTCGTCTAGCGTCGCGCTTACTGTACTGCACTGGACACGCGTGCATCTTGAATGACGACATCGGTGTGCGTGCGTCGTACGCAATCAGTCAGACACGGCTATCAGAAATCAGAGTCGAATGGTACATCATCGTGCGTGTCGCCGTACACGTACAGTACAATACAACAACAATGCGTCTTAATGGCACGTTCATTTCAACGTCACTCACACACCTCCACGCTGCAGTTACGTCGCACCATTGTCAAAAACTCGGCGTACAGCAAAGGGAATAGTGGGCGGCAAAAAACAAACCAAACAACAAAAAACATTTCACATTTCACCCTCGCCATGTATGATGTGCAAAAAAAAAACAAACCCGCAAACGGCCGTCGTTACGGTGACACAAAAGTCGCCGATCGCACTGTCCCCCCCTCGCAGACAGGTAACACACACACACACACACACCCCAACACCAATGGGTCAAAACCACTCCAACGAGGCGTGCCACCATTCCACGCCACGGCGACCAACCTCGTGGCCGTACCCCGCAACACGCTTTGACGCGCCCCCCCACCCACAATCAAAATGCACACATACATCACAGCCGTCCACACAAACAACAACAACAACAATTCCGCCCTTCCCGCAAAAGGCAAGTTGGTGGCCCTGAAAAGGGCCGTTTTGCCGCTCTCGCAACGGAGGAGCCTTCTCCATCCTTCCTTCCATTCCAGAGCCACCTCCTTACTTGGAGCTCGTGTACTTGGTCACCGCCTTCGTGCCCTCGCTCACGGCGTGCTTGGCCAGCTCGCCAGGCAGCAACAGCCGCACAGCGGTCTGGATCTCGCGGGACGTGATGGTCGAGCGCTTGTTGTAGTGCGCCAGGCGAGAAGCCTCGGCCGCAATGCGCTCGAAAATGTCGTTCACGAAGCTGTTCATGATGCTCATCGCCTTCGACGAGATGCCCGTGTCAGGGTGCACCTGCTTCAGCACCTTGTAGATGTAGATGGCATAGCTCTCCTTCCTCTTGCGCTTCTTCTTCTTGTCGCCCTTCGAAATGTTCTTCTGCGCCTTGCCAGCCTTCTTGGCGGCCTTCCCGCTAGTCTTGGGCGGCATCTCGAACCAACGTACGGCAGCAGCAACACCAGTAGCAAGCGCTCCGCTCTAGTCAGCGTCTCCCCACACAGTGGCACCCGCCGCCAGCCGCCGCCGCACCTTTACCAGCTCGCCCTGTTGCGGCCGCCGACCAATGGGGCGCGCGCGCAACCGGCCGCCGCACCCGAGCCCATAAAGCACCCCCACCCCGGCTGCGCCGGCACGCACTCCGCTGCTCGACTCGCTGCCGCTCGCACCGGTCGTTTTCGTTTCCGTTTCGTGTGCACCGTCGCTAGCCCATCGCCATGTCCGGACGCGGAAAGGGAGGCAAAGTCAAGGGCAAGTCAAAGTCCCGCTCAAGCAGGGCTGGGCTCCAGTTCCCGGTCGGCAGAATCCACCGCCTCCTGCGCAAGGGAAACTACGCAGAGCGCGTCGGCGCCGGGGCGCCCGTCTACCTCGCCGCCGTCATGGAGTACCTCGCGGCTGAGGTGCTCGAGCTGGCCGGAAACGCGGCCCGCGACAACAAGAAGACGCGCATCATCCCGCGCCACCTGCAGCTTGCCATCCGCAACGACGAGGAGCTCAACAAGCTCCTGTCGGGCGTCACCATCGCACAGGGTGGTGTCCTGCCCAACATCCAGGCCGTCCTGCTGCCAAAGAAGACCGAGAAGAAGGCCTAAAGGAGGCCAGGCAATCGCAGCGCCGCGTGCTCCCCTGCACGCAACGCGCTTTGCCGGCTCGGCTCGGCCCACAACAATCGGCCCTTTTCAGGGCCACCACACAAACCTACGTCCAAAGCAAAATTTCAGTCGTCCTCGCCGCACCTTGTTTTGTTGTTTTAACTTTGCACTTTCACAGCACAGCCGCCGCCGGCGCACGTCCGCCATCTTGTCGTCCACACAGCCCGTGTGGCCCAACACACACACACACACACACACACATTTTGCACGGTCGCAGTCGCCTTCCAAACGACAACGGCAGCAATAATGACCATTGTTAAAGGGAGGCGTGTCGACACACCGCCCTCCACTCCCGCGCGCAACGGCCGTCGACACGAACGAAACAAACAGCTGATCCGGCCGCCTATGCCCACACGCCTTGCCTCGGAAACCCCAACGCCGCCGCAAACACACAGAGCCAAACCACGCAAGCAAATAATCACCGCCTCTCGCACAACAACACACAGCCCGCCATCTCCATCGCGATCGATACAAAGACACACAATAACAAACACAAACGAAGCAGCTCCACTCTCACACACACACAGCCAGCCACATGACACGTTTCCTTTCCTTCTCCCCTCCCAGTCACATCACGTCGCTCAAACGGAAAGAAACAAACAAACAACACACGCAGCAACAACACAGACTCTTTCGCACTTTTCAACTTCCGAACAGTGTGGTGGCCCTGAAAAGGGCCGTTTTCTAGTCTCTCCCACCCACAAGCACGGCCGCGGGAAGGCCAGCGCCCGCTGCGACGCAGCCTAACCGCCGAAACCGTACAGGGTGCGCCCCTGCCTCTTCAGGGCGTACACCACGTCCATGGCCGTCACAGTCTTGCGCTTGGCGTGCTCAGTGTACGTCACCGCGTCGCGGATCACGTTCTCCAGGAACACCTTCAGCACCCCGCGGGTCTCCTCGTAGATCAGACCAGAGATGCGCTTCACGCCGCCCCTGCGAGCCAGGCGGCGGATGGCGGGCTTCGTGATGCCCTGGATGTTGTCGCGCAACACCTTGCGGTGCCGCTTGGCGCCGCCCTTGCCGAGCCCCTTTCCTCCCTTGCCGCGGCCTGTCATCCTTCCTTCCTCGGGCAAAGCAAAACGTGCACAAACAGCAGCTGCAGCGTCTCGCGAGTCGGCTACGGTCTGCGCCCAGCGCGCCCGCCGCCCCCCTATATAGACTCTGGCCCGCCCTCCCCCCACCACGCGCAACCGAGGGCATATAAGCGCAGCACGGAGGCGCGCGGGCCCGTTGTCAAGGCAGCACCGGACGCCGCGCCGCACCTAACCTCCACGCACGCCGCTCCGCTACCGCTACCGCTACCGCCATGGCCCGCACAAAGCAAACGGCCCGCAAGTCCACCGGCGGAAAGGCGCCGCGCAAACAGCTCGCCACCAAGGCGGCGAGGAAGAGCGCGCCCGCCACCGGAGGCGTCAAGAAGCCCCACCGCTACAGGCCGGGCACCGTCGCCCTGCGAGAAATCAGGCGCTACCAGAAGAGCACAGAGCTGCTCATCCGCAAGCTGCCATTCCAGCGCCTAGTGCGCGAGATCGCCCAGGACTTCAAGACCGACCTGCGCTTCCAGAGCTCCGCAGTCATGGCCCTGCAGGAGGCCAGCGAGGCCTACCTCGTCGGCCTCTTCGAAGACACCAACCTGTGCGCCATCCACGCCAAGCGCGTCACCATCATGCCCAAGGACATCCAGCTCGCGCGCCGCATCCGCGGCGAGCGCGCCTAAAACCGCGCCGCGGCACCGCACCGCACAAACAAAAACGGCCCTTTTCAGGGCCACTAACATCTCTCCGTCGCGAGCAAACTTTGTCGGTCGCCTGCCTCTCGCCCCGCAACCCAAAAAACAAAAACCACCACTTCCCGTCCGTCCGCCACACCCGCTCACTCTGCCTGCCTGCTAGCAGCGCGCAACAATCACACATCATCCCTCCCCGGCGCTCAAAGCGCACAATACCCAACGGCCGACGTCACACCGCACGGGTGGCTGGCCGGCCGCCGCTTTCGTTTTTCGAAATCAAAAACAAAAAAAACCCGCACTCCACTCCGACGGCCAACGGCCAGGCAGGCTCGCTCGCTCGCTCTACACGCCACCGAAATCCCCCGCCGACTCCTTCCCACATCTCAACGTGCCCCCCGTTGCAAAACATAACACACACACAAAGGAACAAAACAAAGACCAGACACGACAGACATCCGAGAAGAACGAACGCAGGCAAGCCAACCAACGTATTCAAACAAAACAACGTGACAGAAAACCAACCGTCGGCCGCCGCCACAAAACAAACACGGCGACAATCAACCACGACATCAGCAACAACACCGCTTACCGCTACCGCCGCCCACACCCGCCACCGACCCCCGCAATCCAACCACCACGGCACGCAAACAGCATCCCCACGGGCATACAGAAACGCCAGACAGACAGACACACACCCACACCAAACGCAACACGACAATCAAAACCTTCCCCGACGTGCTTTGATGGCCCTGAGAAGGGCCGTTTTGGGCCGCGCGTCTCTTGCGCGCCACTAGACGACGACGGGCGGTGGGGACGACGGAGTCAAGCGCCAAACCCTTCCTTTCCCATCTCTTTCTCCTCTACTCTACTTCTTCTTCTTGGGCGAAGCCTTCGCCTTAGACGGCGTCGTCGCCTTCTTCGGGCGCGGCGCCTTCGGCTTCTTCGTCGGAACCTTGGCGGCCTTCTTCGCCTTCGACGGCGACTTGGCCTTGGCCGGCTTGGCCGCAGCCGCCTTCTTCGCACCCGCGGGAGCGGCCGACGCCGCAGACGCCTTCTTGGCGGCGCCCGCCTTCCGACCGGTCGCCGCCTTCACGCCACCAGCCTTCTTTGCGCCGGCCGCACGGGCGCCCTTCTTCTCCTTGCTGGCCGGAGCGGCGCGCTTCTTCTTGGCACCGCCAGCACGAGCCTTGCCGCCCTCGGCCGCCCCCCCGCCGCCGGCGCCGGCAAGCTTGAACGAGCCGGACGCGCCCTTCCCCTTCGTCTGCACCAGCTCGCCCGCCACGACGGCCGACTTGAGGTACTTCTTGATAAACGGCGCCAGCTTCTCCGCGTCCAGCTTGTAGTGCGCGGCTATGTACTTCTTGATCGCCTGCAGCGACGACCCGCCGCGCTCCTTCAGACTCTTGATGGCGGCCGTCACCATCTCAGAGGTGCGCGGGTGCGCAGGCTTGGCGCGCGGCTTCTTCGCAGACGACGCAGACTTGGCCTTCTTCGTAGTGCCGGTGGCGGCGGGTGCCGCAGCAGTCTCGTTCGTAGCCGCCTGATCTGCCATTTCGACGACGCGCCTAACACACAGCGAGAGCGAGAGCGAGAGCGAGCGGGACGGCAGGCACGCAAGCACAGCACAGCAGAGCAGAGAATCACAAGGGCCCAGCCAGTGTCGCGGGCGGGCGCGGACGGCCGAGAGAGCGGCCGCCACTCTGCGCGCCGCCGCGCCGCGCCTCCCGCGCTTGCTACCGCCCAACGTCCGACAGCCTGTGCGGAGCAGCCCCAAACCTGCGCCACAACCGCCCGCGCCTTTCAAACCACCGAGGATGGGGCTACACACAGCCACACCACAGTCGCCAACCAGTCGCCACGGCAGCGCCGCAAACCACGGCCAAACTGCAGCTACCGCGCGCTACAGCCTGGGTCGGCCCGCCGAGAATCGCCGCCCCCGCCCAAATGCCGCCCCCACAGCCCCAGCCGACGACCCGCCACAATGGCCAAACCTTCGGCAAAACTCCCACACCGTCGCCGCGGCAGCCCGGCCAGCGCGGCCGGCGCCACAGCCACACAAGCCGAGGCGTGCGGCGATGACGCCGTGCAAACGCGCCTCCGCCGCCCCATCGCCTTCCGTCGCCCTCCCGCCGTTTCCCCGATCGGCCCGCAGCCGTCGGGCCACATCGCGCGCCGTCCTCCTCCTCTCGCCCGCCAACATTCACAGCCGTTTCTCAACAATTGCCCGCCGCAAACGGACGCCGCCTGCGCAACAGGCGCCGCCGCCCCTCGCCGCTTCCGACCCAACCCCTCGACCGAGGCAAACCGCAATCCGAATCTACAGACCAACCCAATCTGCCGTCAGCACACACGACAGCCGACCTTACACGTTACGCGTTACACATTACGTGTACACGTCTAGGTTAGGTTAGGTTAGGTTAGGTGGACGTGGGTTAGGTTAAGGGGACTTGGGTTAGGTTAAGCGTCAAACTTAGGTTAAGCATTCAAACACGTCAGGCGTCAGAGGTTAGGTTAGGTTAGGTTAGGTTAGGTTAGGTTAGGTTCGGTTAGGTTACACGTTAGGTTAAGGGGTCAGTGCTAGGTTAAGAAGCGTCAAACGTAGGTTCAAAAAGCGTTCAAACGTGAGGCGTGAGCCGGACAGCTTACCTTTACGTAGACGTTAGGGGCTCCACAGGCTGAGCTCACCTCGCCACACCACAGGTTAGGTTCGGTTCGCTCGGCTCAGCGTAAAGCGCCGAGGTCAGGGTTACGTTCGTTCACCTTCGGGCGCCACACTTTCGGTTGAAAGGTCGCGACGGGACGACGTCGGCAGGCACGCCGCAAACGAACAAAAACGTACAGACGACGTCGAAAACCGCCGACAGACGGGGGAGCAGCACGACCACGACCAGATACCGAGCGCGAACGAGACACACGCGAACCACCCCCACCGGCCAAAGGGCACCACACGACAACCCAGAGCACCACGTGTCGACACCAGAGCAACCCGCCGCTCACGCGACATGGCTGGCACCGAAGGGCAACCGCCCGCAACCTGCGCTTTCCGCGCCGGCCCGGATGCACGTCGTGCTACAACAACACCACTACCGTACACAGCCGCTGTTCACAACATCACTATCAATGGCGCGCCCGCGGCTCGCCGCCGTCGCAGTCGCAGCCCCAACGCCAGCACTTTTGCACCACCATTCACACGCACCGCACCACAGCTCGCCGACACAGCCGAACAAAACAAACACCACACAACAACAACAGCAACAACGCCGCCGCCTCTACTTGTGCCGGCGACCCACCCCGCCGATGGCGCACCTTTCCTTTCCGCCAGCCGGCAATCGACACACACGCACCCACCCCCCCCCCCCCCCGGGGCCCAGTGCAAAAAACAAAAACAAACAAAAAAAAACACAAACGACACGGGAAGCGCACACCGCCGCTTCGCGCGCACGCCACCAACCAGTCGTCGCCTCACAATAACAAACACAAACAAAATAAACTAACAACTAGGGCAACACAAAACAAAAACGCCTCGCACGAACCGCCCACAAAAAGGACAAGCACACGCACAGCCTCTGCTGACGACCACGACGCAGCGGCACGCTGCTCCTGTCCCGCGCCCCGCGCCCCACTCGATTCACAACTCACGCGACACCGTCAACGACGGGCTCGCTTACGCGCAACCTACCACCTTTCCGCCAACGACGCACAGCCCCAGCCCCACCCGACGACGCCCGTGGCAACGACTGCACTTTCAACCACCGCCTCCCCCTTCCCCCCCCAAAACACACACACACACACACACACACACACACAGAGCCAGCCAAAAACGCACTCGCGACCCACACATGCACGTGCATCGCCACACGCCAACCAGTCAACGTCGACAACCACACGCACGGCTCGAAACGAAACCGGCGTCCTTCCACGTTGCCATCAAGCTACGCGACACAAGACACAAGGAACCAACACAACAGCCGGCCCCACTAATTCCCACTCTCACGCCGCAAAAAGCACACCGAAACCGCCAAACGCACGCACATTCCCCTTCGCACTGACACCGACCGGCTCGCTACCACACACCTCTCGGCAGCCGTTTCACGCCAATTCGCCACACCGGCCCCACAGTCGACAAGCGCCCGCCCTGTACGGCACACGCAACGACGCAGCGCAGCAAAGGGCGCCCGCAACACATACCTCTCCTCCTCCCTCTCTCTCTCCGCCGCCCGACGCGCCAACCGCCACACCACACCGCCAGCCACTCGCAAATTGTGCACTGCCACCAGCCACACGTCCAACACGCCGCGCCGCCTCCGGCCACCCGCCAGGGGGCGCTCACGTCCGCGACAACAGCGCGGCCCGCCGGGCCGGGCCGAACCGAACCGAGCCGCCGCTGCTCTGCACTCGGCACGGCCACACCCTGCTGCAGACCGGGCTCGTCTCTCTGTACGCGTCTGCCTGCGCATCAACACAACACGACCTTTTTTTTTTTTTTTTTTTTTTCCTCTCTACCGCCATCCTTCTTCTCGCGTTTTACTCGTTGTTGCAGCAGCGGCGCACACCTACACATCCACAGCCCCAGCCCCAGCCCCAGCCGAGCCGGCCTCACCTCAGGGCCCGCCGCCAGCGTCTCCTCCTCGGGCACAGGTGCGGTGCTGTGGCCGCCCATCCAACCGCATTGCTGGCCGTCCAGCCGCCAGGCGTTCCCACTGCCGCGAGCCACGCCGCGCACCGACCCCTGCTGCAGAAAACGAAGCATAGCCAGAGACCGACCGATACACAAAGCAAGCCGTCGCCTCGCCTCTTGTCCTTCCTGCCTTCCTTCCGCCCCCGCCCTTCTCACACCACCGCCTCTCCACTTTCGCCCCCCCCCCCCCCTCCTTCTTTTTTTTTTTTTTGTTTCTTCTTTCTTTCTTTCTTTCTTTCTTTCTTTCTTTCTTTCTTTCTTTCTTTGGCCCTCTCTCCTTCCCCGCCATGGCGGTTACGGCACCGCCTGCAGCGGCAGATTTTTTTGCGCCCACACGCCTACTCCTACCACCATTAACCTTGCCCTGCCCTGCCCATCAACGTCGCAGTCGAACCGACGCTTGCCAACACACTGCCGACGTTCCTTTCTCTTTTCGGCCTACGCCCATTACGCGCCGCCGCCACAGCACCTTCCCTTCCCACAACACACCGACGTCATCACACGCACCCAAAACAGGGGCCACGACCGTGTTCCTCGCCCACTCCCATCCCGCACGGTACGCACATTCCCAACTATTACCGCGCACCCTCCCTTTCCAATCTGTGTGTCTCTGTGTCTGCGTCCCTGTCCGCGCGTGACGCCTCTCAACATCCGCCGTCCCCCGTCCCCCGTCCCGTTTTCGCCCCCATGCCGTCGTCGCGCCGCCTCCTCCCCGTCCACCGCCGCCCCTGTCCGCCCCGCACCACACCATACACCGCTGCTTGTCCCGGCCGTTGCCACCAAAGGCGCCGACCGCAAACGCGCCACGCCGCAGCCCCCGTGCGTCTCGCGCTCGCTTGCATCTCCGTGCCGACGCTGCCTCTCTTCCCGCTCGCACTCGACCTCGACAACACAGTCTTTGGCTCCGCCACTGCGTGTTCCGGTGGTACGCACGCTGCAACACGTATGTATTCATTACCAGAGCGATGGCGAGGCATGACAGCATCTCTGTCTGACCAGAGAGTTATTTATCGTTGCTAGTCGGCGCTTGGACCGCGCCAGACGACAGTAGTGGCACGCACCGGGTCGCCAGGAACAGTTGTTATATATATTGTAGCGCGAGTCGGGAGAGGTAGTAGTCGGTCGACAGTAGTAGCGGGTGGACGGTTGTACTGAGCGGGCGTCGGCGGCGTGCTCTGCTCGTCTCGCGACTCTGGTCACGGTTCGGGACGATGTATAGTATATTGTGTTATAATCAAAAGGTAGTGTGAAGCTGCATTTTGCGCAAATCTGATAACGTATGTTCATTGTACTTATTTTGTTCAACAACAAAAGCCCCACTATTACTTTTTTCTAACGTAACTTTTGTCTTTTAACGAAAAACATTCACTTTTTAAAGACTACTTCCTATGGCATTTCCCTCCAAGGAGTGCAATTAATTACCAGCCAGCACTCATTCATTGCACACAGCTGTGTAAGGGGTATCTACAATTGAGGAGCGGATACAAATGCAATTTTTTTTTGTTTTTTTTTGTGTGTTGTAACCTCCCCGCAAAATTTAAAATAATGGACAATGTTATTTACGGATGCTAATGGACATTGCGCTAATTGTAACCTCGCCCACAATGAGAGGTATTGAAAATGGCAACAAACATGTGAATTTCGCAATCTGACTCAAATATAAATTCTTCACAACATTTAAAGTCCGTTCAGTGACAAGAAACTTCGATTAAACCGAACTATCGGTCTTTGGCCCTGTGCAAAACAATCAGAATTAAAAGTCTTACCTCGGAATAAATGGATGTCACAACATTTCTGCTCTTGTTTGTTGCGCAGCGCTTGGAGGAACTGCATTGCAAATAATAATATTCTCTTTTTGTTGTGATTTTAGTGCAATCTTTCTTCAAAGACGTGGAATGAAATGTGAAGTGCAACGAACTCTTTAGTTCAATAAACAATTAAATGTTTGAAAAATGCTTTTGAAATAAAAATTAGTATTGGGGAACTTGTTGGAGAATAATTACAATAAATAAAATTGTTCATTATCTAATGATTATATTAATTAACAGTATACCTTATTCACCATCTTGACCAGTGTTGCCGACCGCCTACATCACACAACCGCACTCGGCTGCTACTACTGACCGACCGCTCTGCATGACGACTATTAGCGTACTGCACGCGACGACTACTGGACAGAGTACAGCCCTCAACTAGACAGACCTACAGACTCGCAACGACTGACTGACTGACTGACTGACTGACTGAGAACCGCTCGCAACACTCGCGCGGTCCAGCGCAAACTCTCTGGTCACAGACGCTACAATGTCTCGCCATCGCTGCTATGTTACATACGTGTTTCAGTGTCTTTTTCATTGGGTAACGATCTTTGGCTCTTTTTATTCTGGATACAGGGCCAAAGGTCAACGCTG
>NW_025725178.1:32500-39938 GCF_021461395.2 Schistocerca americana | reverse complement strand
GACCGTCGTGAGACAGGTTAGTTTTACCCTACTGATGACTGTGTCGTTGCGATAGTAATCCTGCTCAGTACGAGAGGAACCGCAGGTTCGGGACATTTGGTTCACGCACTCGGCCGAGCGGCCGGTGGTGCGAAGCTACCATCCGTGGGATTAAGCCTGAACGCCTCTAAGGCCGAATCCCGTCTAGCCATTGTGGCAACGATATCGCTAAGGAGTCCCGAGGGTCGAAAGGCTCGAAAATACGTGACTTTACTAGGCGCGGTCGACCCACGTGGCGCCGCGCCGTACGGGCCCAACTTGTTTGCCGGACGGGGCACTCGGGCGGCGCTGTCTGGGATCTGTTCCGGCGCCGCCCTGCCCCTACCGGTCGACCATGGGTGTCTATAGTTCGATGTCGGGACTCGGAATCGTCTGTAGACGACTTAGGTACCGGGCGGGGTGTTGTACTCGGTAGAGCAGTTGCCACGCTGCGATCTGTTGAGACTCAGCCCTAGCTTGGGGGATTCGTCTTGTCGCGAGACGAGACCCCCAGGGGCTGGTCGCCAACAGGGGCACGTGTGGGCTGCTTTTTGCTTATGCTCTGTACGGCGTATCGGTCTGGCCGGGCGCGCCGCACCCAGGGCGCTGCATTGGGTGCGGCGGACGGCGGCGTATCGGTTGGCGGGCCCCCTGCCGCCTGCGCGGGCGCTGCGATGGGTGCCGCCTCCGTGCGCGCGGCGGGGGAGGCGGCGCCGGCCGGGCGCCTTGTGTTCTGCCGCGCTACAGCGTATCGCTTTGGCGACGGGCGATGGGTGCCGCGATGGGTGCCGGACGGTCGATGTCGGCCCACCGGCCGGCGCGCCGCGCGGAGGCGGCGTCGTCGGGCGGGTGTCGGGCGGTCGACGGTACGTTGTCGCCGTCCCCCACCCGTCGTGTGGTAACATAGCGTCCACCGCAGTACGGTGACCTACAATACCCCTACACCATGGATGTGAAATAAAATATAATAACACATGATGCTCCGCAAGAAAATAGACTTGGGATAGGGTGTGTCGTTGGCAAGTCCCCGGGGCGGCTAGTGTGGGTGGTGATAAGTCCGTAGTGGGCGAGGTATGACGACGATGCCGCCATCTATGCGAATGTGACGCAACGACATTGACATCGAGCCCAGAAACGGCACCTCCATCTACAGGGATCCGACGGAACTACGCCAACCATGCCGGCAAAACAGTATCGCCATCTATGAAAATACGGCGAAACCACATGCAATACCTCCATCTATGCGAATCTGACAACACTACGTCCGCCATGCCGAGCGCACCGCAAAACATACCGCCATCTGTAGGTCTCCCGCAACATGACCTCCTGCAACGACGATACCGTCATCTATGAGACGCCAAGCCGACTAAGACAGCCATGGGCCCACAGTGCCCTTCTTTCGACCCCACCCACAAAGCCTGCATCCTCTGTCGACAACAGCACCCCAACGCCAGCGCCTCTGCCGCACGAAGTCGTGGACCGGCAATCACTCCACCTGCACCCGTTCGTGCCCCACCCCAACCGCCCAACCCCGCAACTCCAGCGGATGAACGGCGGACTTTGCTCGCACGCGCAATGTGCAATCCACCCCTATAACGTGCGTTTCATGAAGAGTTATGTCCAATATGCGACATTCCCGCTGTCCCTATACATGAGCTGCGAGCTGTACCACTTACGAGCTACAGACGCGATCGCGTTGCTCTCTGTACGAATGCAGATGCCTCAGCGGTCAGCTAGGAGGCGCTCCATCCATGTCGGTACCGGTGAGCGTTGCACTCGCAGTCGCAAAAACGTACGGCAAGTATATTACTCGGAAGAGTCAATGACAGTCCAAGCCCCCCTGCGTGGGAAGAGTCTTTCTAGGCCATGACCCACCGGAAGGGCGCAGCGTCCCCCACCCCAGACATGTGACGTCACACTATCGGTATTGACGACTAGACTGATTCCTTATAATCATTTGCCATACACCGGTGGAAGCTGCCGAGACGAGTAACTACATGGCGGCCTCGCCGTGTCACTAATGTACAGAGATACAACAGTTTCGACTGGAACCGGATGAAACGTATACACGGCGCTGATTAGTAATAGATAGAGCCATCAAAATACAGATAATGTATACAACTGTCCGTATACATGCTGAAAGACTCTGCTCACAATCACAACCACACGTCAGCCAGACACTCTTATCACGCACTACTCTCTGCCTGTAACAGGCACAGAGACAATATGTAAGCACCAGCATGGAACAACACCCAGTGCATCCTCTCCGCCACATTAGACTATCCACACTATCATAACCAGACCGGGAGGTCCACTCACAAAACAGAATATCCCACCCTTCCGACAACCACCATTGCTCAGCTAAGCCACCAACACCCACACATGTCCTACACAGGGGTACACCCAACATCACAATACTGCCTCCTGTCACAGCACACAAACAATGGCAGGAATGAAAGACACAGGTCTGCCACAAGCATGGAATCAGAGCGCCGCCTGTTATGAGCCAAAGGTGCACCCTGACGTGGCAAATCAGATGATGCCGCAGTCATTTACTTACGATAATCACAATCAACAAACCGGCCCCCCCCCCCCCCCCCAAAAACACCTTTCCTTACAACAATGTGTACCTTAACCTAACCCGTATTGTGCCTTAACCTAACCCGTATTGTGCCTTAACCTAACCCGTATTGTGCCTTAACCTAACCCGTATTGTCCCTTAACCTAACCCGTATTGTGCCTTAACCTAACCCGTATTGTGCCTTAACCTAACCCGTATTGTGCCTTAACCTAACCCGTATTGTGCCTTAACCTAACCCGTATTGTGCCTTAACCTAACCCACGTTGTGCCTTAACCTAACCCACGTTGTGCCTTAACCTAACCCACGTTGTGCCTTAACCTAACCCACGTTGTGCCTTAACCTAACCCACGTTGTGCCTTAACCTAACCCGTATTGTGCCTTAACCTAACCCGTATTGTGCCTTAACCTAACCCGTATTGTGCCTTAACCTAACCCGTATTGTGCCTTAACCTAACCCGTATTGTGCCTTAACCTAACCCGTATTGTGCCTTAACCTAACCCGTATTGTGCCTTAACCTAACCCGTATTGTGCCTTAACCTAACCCGTATTGTGCCTTAACCTAACCCACGTTGTGCCTTAACCTAACCCACGTTGTGCCTTAACCTAACCCACGTTGTGCCTTAACCTAACCCACGTTGTGCCTTAACCTAACCCACGTTGTGCCTTAACCTAACCCACGTTGTGCCTTAACCTAACCCACGTTGTGCCTTAACCTAACCCACGTTGTGCCTTAACCTAACCCATATTGTGCCTTAACCTAACCCATATTGTGCCTTAACCTAACCCATATTGTGCCTTAACCTAACCCATATTGTGCCTTAACCTAACCCATATTGTGCCTTAACCTAACCCATATTGTGCCTTAACCTAACCCATATTGTGCCTTAACCTAACCCATATTGTGCCTTAACCTAACCCATATTGTGCCTTAACCTAACCCATATTGTGCCTTAACCTAACCCATATTGTGCCTTAACCTAACCCGTATTGTGCCTTAACCTAACCCGTATTGTGCCTTAACCTAACCCGTATTGTGCCTTAACCTAACCCGTATTGTACCTTAACCTAACCCGTATTGTGCCTTAACCTAACCCGTATTGTGCCTTAACCTAACCCGTATTGTGCCTTAACCTAACCCGTATTGTGCCTTAACCTAACCCGTATTGTGCCTTAACCTAACCCGTATTGTGCCTTAACCTAACCCGTATTGTGCCTTAACCTAACCCGTATTGTGCCTTAACCTAACCCGTATTGTGCCTTAACCTAACCCGTATTGTGCCTTAACCTAACCCGTATTGTGCCTTAACCTAACCCGTATTGTGCCTTAACCTAACCCGTATTGTGCCTTAACCTAACCCACGTTGTGCCTTAACCTAACCCACGTTGTGCCTTAACCTAACCCACGTTGTGCCTTAACCTAACCCACGTTGTGCCTTAACCTAACCCACGTTGTGCCTTAACCTAACCCACGTTGTGCCTTAACCTAACCCACGTTGTGCCTTAACCTAACCCACGTTGTGCCTTAACCTAACCCACGTTGTGCCTTAACCTAACCCACGTTGTGCCTTAACCTAACCCACATTGTGCCTTAACCTAACCCATATTGTGCCTTAACCTAACCCATATTGTGCCTTAACCTAACCCATATTGTGCCTTAACCTAACCCATATTGTGCCTTAACCTAACCCATATTGTGCCTTAACCTAACCCATATTGTGCCTTAACCTAACCCATATTGTGCCTTAACCTAACCCATATTGTGCCTTAACCTAACCCATATTGTGCCTTAACCTAACCCATATTGTGCCTTAACCTAACCCATATTGTGCCTTAACCTAACCCATATTGTGCCTTAACCTAACCCATATTGTGCCTTAACCTAACCCATATTGTGCCTTAACCTAACCCATATTGTGCCTTAACCTAACCCATATTGTGCCTAACCTAACCCATATTGTGCCTTAACCTAACCCATATTGTGCCTTAACCTAACCCATATTGTGCCTTAACCTAACCCATATTGTGCCTTAACCTAACCCATATTGTGCCTTAACCTAACCCATATTGTGCCTTAACCTAACCCATATTGTGCCTTAACCTAACCCATATTGTGCCTTAACCTAACCCATATTGTGCCTTAACCTAACCCATATTGTGCCTTAACCTAACCCATATTGTGCCTTAACCTAACCTATATTGCGCCTTAACCTAACCCATGTTGCGCCTTAACCTAACCTATGTTGCGCCTTAACCTAACCTATGTTGCGCCTTAACCTAACCTACGTTGCGCCTTAACCTAACCTATATTGCGCCTTAACCTAACCTATATTGCGCCTTAACCTAACCTATATTGCGCCTTAACCTAACCTATATTGCGCCTTAACCTAACCTATATTGCGCCTTAACCTAACCTATATTGCGCCTTAACCTAACCCACGTTGCGCCTTAACCTAACCCACGTTGCGCCTTAACCCAACCCACGTTGCGCCTTAACCCAACCCACGTTGCGCCTTAACCCAACCCACGTTGCGCCTTAACCCAACCCACGTTGGGCCTTAACCCAACCCACGTTGCGCCTTAACCCAACCCACGTTGGGCCTTAACCCAACACACGTTGGGCCTTAACCCAACACACGTTGGGCCTTAACCCAACACACGTTGGGCCTTAACCCAACACACGTTGGGCCTTAACCCAACACACGTTGGGCCTTAACCCAACACACGTTGGGCCTTAACCCAACACACGTTGGGCCTTAACCCAACACACGTTGGGCCTTAACCCAACACACGTTGGGCCTTAACCCAACACACGTTGGGCCTTAACCCAACACACGTTGGGCCTTAACCCAACACACGTTGGGCCTTAACCCAACACACGTTGGGCCTTAACCCAACACACGTTGGGCCTTAACCCAACACACGTTGGGCCTTAACCCGCTCTGTAATTGTCATACGACGCGTTAAATTAGTGTAGTGTTGCCTAACTGCAACCCCCGCAATATAGTTTGCTACTCGCACTGCCTGGTCCCCAGTGTATCGCTTCATGTTAAACACCTTGCAGCGATACACTGTAATGTGGATGGCAGCAGGACGTACATGCTCAATGCCCTTCGCAGTTGTTCATTGGCATTCGCATGGCGAAGCACTTAGCCTACGCTGTGGTACGGCCTGTGTCAACTGTCCGCTGATGTTGTACGTCCAAATCACACACTGTACTGCACATTGGTCCTCATGTACTGAATGATACATCGTGGTACATGTGACCGTACAACGACTGCGCCAACAACGGCGAACCATGCGGTCCAACTGTTGTGCACTCAGCTATGTGTCGTCTCCCTATAAGAGCCGGATTGCAGTGTGGTATGCCCTGGATGGCGATCAGCATGAGCCGTCTGTTGATGTAGTGGCGCGTGTTGTCAGACGTAGTCGTCTCTTCTCACACACCGTGACAGCATGGTGCACTGCGTTCCACATCTGCGACATGCGACAGAGGCCGGTTGACAGTCGTTCGCGCAATGGACATCGCATACGTACGGGGGCCACCTTCCACGTGTTCGCGAAGCGTGCACATGTTGTTGCGTGTATGTGGGCAGACATAGTGTGTCGTGACACCTGACACAGGCATGCAACAATCGTTGAATTTGCAAATGGCGATGGACGTCTACGTTTGCTGGTGACGTTACGCAAATGAACAACTGGTAAACCGTTGTGGTGCGGTTGTTCTCGCTAGAGGTGAATCAGTGATGGCGACGATCGGTTGAGCTACCAACCGGTTGTTTCAGCGATACCCACCATGCCCACGAACGTGAATGGCATGTGGGTGTGAAGCGATACGCGGCGGTGGCTGGGTGGGACCGTCCCCGGCCGGTGAGGGGGGGCCTCCCGGCGTGCTGGCCGCGCGGTGCGTGGGCGCACGCGCTACAGCCGGCTGGTGGGGGCGGCCAGTGGCAGGCGCGCCGGCCGACGGAGGCGGCAGGCGGCGCAGCTGCGCGCCGGCGCACCCTGCACGCGGCGCCGTGCGGCCAAAGTAGGTCCTCGCGGGCCCGGTGCGAAGCGCGGTGGACATCTGCAGTGTGCTGGTCCGATTGAGGACTGTGTGCGCTGAGGATGCGCCGCCGCCCGGCGCTCGGCGCCGCGACGCCGTCTGCTGCTCGGTCGCCTCTGCGGTTCTCGCAGGTGGTTTGTATCGCAGCTGTGCGGACGTGTTGGCGCGTGCGCTGTGCTGGGAGAGTTCGCTTCGGCACCCAAGTGGGGCTTTTGTCCTTCTGTGGCGCTGGCGTTGGAGCTGCCGGCCACCGTAGGTGGCGCGTGTTGTCTCCCGCCGGCAATGCCACGACAGCACGCTCCCGGGCCTCTGTCGGCAGCGGCAAGCTCAGTTGGGAGCACGGGTGGTCGCACCTAAAGCGTCTACTCGCCAAACTCCGGGCGATTGCGCCTCTCTCGAACCCGACCAAGTACTTAGGACGGCGCTGCGCGCCGCCGGGACCTGAGAGGGTTTCGAGGTGTATCGTGCAGGGGAGCTCAGCCTCCTCCTGTTTGCAGAATAATTGAGCGGACGCTTGCGTGTTCGCGCGGGCCCCCGGGACACACTCCCGGGCGGCCGGCTGCTCAGCTCTAGTTGACGCAGCTCCCTGGTTGATCCTGCCAGTAGTCATATGCTTGTCTCAAAGATTAAGCCATGCATGTCTCAGTACAAGCCGCATTAAGGTGAAACCGCGAATGGCTCATTAAATCAGTTATGGTTCCTTAGATCGTACCCACGTTACTTGGATAACTGTGGTAATTCTAGAGCTAATACATGCAAACAGAGTCCCGACCAGAGATGGAAGGGACGCTT
>NW_025725178.1:10000-25000 GCF_021461395.2 Schistocerca americana | reverse complement strand
CAGCCATGGGCCCACAGTGCCCTTCTTTCGACCCCACCCACAAAGCCTGCATCCTCTGTCGACAACAGCACCCCAACGCCAGCGCCTCTGCCGCACGAAGTCGTGGACCGGCAATCACTCCACCTGCACCCGTTCGTGCCCCACCCCAACCGCCCAACCCGCAACTCCAGCGGATGAACGGCGGACTTTGCTCGCACGCGCAATGTGCAATCCACCCCTATAACGTGCGTTTCATGAAGAGTTATGTCCAATATGCGACATTCCCGCTGTCCCTATACATGAGCTGCGAGCTGTACCACTTACGAGCTACAGACGCGATCGCGTTGCTCTCTGTACGAATGCAGATGCTCAGCGGTCAGCTAGGAGGCGCTCCATCCATGTCGGTACCGGTGAGCGTTGCACTCGCAGTCGCAAAAACGTACGGCAAGTATATTACTCGGAAGAGTCAATGACAGTCCAAGCCCCCCTGCGTGGGAAGAGTCTTTCTAGGCCATGACCCACCGGAAGGGCGCAGCGTCCCCCACCCCAGACATGTGACGTCACACTATCGGTATTGACGACTAGACTGATTCCTTATAATCATTTGCCATACACCGGTGGAAGCTGCCGAGACGAGTAACTACATGGCGGCCTCGCCGTGTCACTAATGTACAGAGATACAACAGTTTCGACTGGAACCGGATGAAACGTATACACGGCGCTGATTAGTAATAGATAGAGCCATCAAAATACAGATAATGTATACAACTGTCCGTATACATGCTGAAAGACTCTGCTCACAATCACAACCACACGTCAGCCAGACACTCTTATCACGCACTACTCTCTGCCTGTAACAGGCACAGAGACAATATGTAAGCACCAGCATGGAACAACACCCAGTGCATCCTCTCCGCCACATTAGACTATCCACACTATCATAACCAGACCGGGAGGTCCACTCACAAAACAGAATATCCCACCCTTCCGACAACCACCATTGCTCAGCTAAGCCACCAACACCCACACATGTCCTACACAGGGGTACACCCAACATCACAATACTGCCTCCTGTCACAGCACACAAACAATGGCAGGAATGAAAGACACAGGTCTGCCACAAGCATGGAATCAGAGCGCCGCCTGTTATGAGCCAAAGGTGCACCCTGACGTGGCAAATCAGATGATGCCGCAGTCATTTACTTACGATAATCACAATCAACAAACCGGCCCCCCCCCCCCCCCCAAAACACCTTTCCTTACAACAATGTGTACCTTAACCTAACCCGTATTGTGCCTTAACCTAACCCGTATTGTGCCTTAACCTAACCCGTATTGTGCCTTAACCTAACCCGTATTGTCCCTTAACCTAACCCGTATTGTGCCTTAACCTAACCCGTATTGTGCCTTAACCTAACCCGTATTGTGCCTTAACCTAACCCGTAATGTGCCTTAACCTAACCCGTATTGTGCCTTAACCTAACCCACGTTGTGCCTTAACCTAACCCACGTTGTGCCTTAACCTAACCCACGTTGTGCCTTAACCTAACCCACGTTGTGCCTTAACCTAACCCACGTTGTGCCTTAACCTAACCCACGTTGTGCCTTAACCTAACCCACGTTGTGCCTTAACCTAACCCGTATTGTGCCTTAACCTAACCCGTATTGTGCCTTAACCTAACCCGTATTGTGCCTTAACCTAACCCGTATTGTGCCTTAACCTAACCCGTATTGTGCCTTAACCTAACCCGTATTGTGCCTTAACCTAACCCGTATTGTGCCTTAACCTAACCCGTATTGTGCCTTAACCTAACCCGTATTGTGCCTTAACCTAACCCGTATTGTGCCTTAACCTAACCCACGTTGTGCCTTAACCTGACCCACGTTGTGCCTTAACCTAACCCACGTTGTGCCTTAACCTAACCCACGTTGTGCCTTAACCTAACCCACGTTGTGCCTTAACCTAACCCACGTTGTGCCTTAACCTAACCCACGTTGTGCCTTAACCTAACCCACGTTGTGCCTTAACCTAACCCACGTTGTGCCTTAACCTAACCCATATTGTGCCTTAACCTAACCCATATTGTGCCTTAACCTAACCCATATTGTGCCTTAACCTAACCCATATTGTGCCTTAACCTAACCCATATTGTGCCTTAACCTAACCCATATTGTGCCTTAACCTAACCCATATTGTGCCTTAACCTAACCCATATTGTGCCTTAACCTAACCCATATTGTGCCTTAACCTAACCCATATTGTGCCTTAACCTAACCCATATTGTGCCTTAACCTAACCCATATTGTGCCTTAACCTAACCCATATTGTGCCTTAACCTAACCCATATTGTGCCTTAACCTAACCCGTATTGTGCCTTAACCTAACCCGTATTGTGCCTTAACCTAACCCGTATTGTGCCTTAACCTAACCCGTATTGTGCCTTAACCTAACCCGTATTGTGCCTTAACCTAACCCGTATTGTGCCTTAACCTAACCCGTATTGTGCCTTAACCTAACCCGTATTGTGCCTTAACCTAACCCGTATTGTGCCTTAACCTAACCCGTATTGTGCCTTAACCTAACCCGTATTGTGCCTTAACCTAACCCGTATTGTCCCTTAACCTAACCCGTATTGTGCCTTAACCTAACCCGTATTGTGCCTTAACCTAACCCGTATTGTGCCTTAACCTAACCCGTAATGTGCCTTAACCTAACCCGTATTGTGCCTTAACCTAACCCACGTTGTGCCTTAACCTAACCCACGTTGTGCCTTAACCTAACCCACGTTGTGCCTTAACCTAACCCACGTTGTGCCTTAACCTAACCCACGTTGTGCCTTAACCTAACCCACGTTGTGCCTTAACCTAACCCACGTTGTGCCTTAACCTAACCCGTATTGTGCCTTAACCTAACCCGTATTGTGCCTTAACCTAACCCGTATTGTGCCTTAACCTAACCCGTATTGTGCCTTAACCTAACCCGTATTGTGCCTTAACCTAACCCGTATTGTGCCTTAACCTAACCCGTATTGTGCCTTAACCTAACCCGTATTGTGCCTTAACCTAACCCGTATTGTGCCTTAACCTAACCCGTATTGTGCCTTAACCTAACCCACGTTGTGCCTTAACCTGACCCACGTTGTGCCTTAACCTAACCCACGTTGTGCCTTAACCTAACCCACGTTGTGCCTTAACCTAACCCACGTTGTGCCTTAACCTAACCCACGTTGTGCCTTAACCTAACCCACGTTGTGCCTTAACCTAACCCACGTTGTGCCTTAACCTAACCCACGTTGTGCCTTAACCTAACCCATATTGTGCCTTAACCTAACCCATATTGTGCCTTAACCTAACCCATATTGTGCCTTAACCTAACCCATATTGTGCCTTAACCTAACCCATATTGTGCCTTAACCTAACCCATATTGTGCCTTAACCTAACCCATATTGTGCCTTAACCTAACCCATATTGTGCCTTAACCTAACCCATATTGTGCCTTAACCTAACCCATATTGTGCCTTAACCTAACCCATATTGTGCCTTAACCTAACCCATATTGTGCCTTAACCTAACCCGTATTGTGCCTTAACCTAACCCGTATTGTGCCTTAACCTAACCCGTATTGTGCCTTAACCTAACCCGTATTGTGCCTTAACCTAACCCGTATTGTGCCTTAACCTAACCCGTATTGTGCCTTAACCTAACCCGTATTGTGCCTTAACCTAACCCGTATTGTGCCTTAACCTAACCCGTATTGTGCCTTAACCTAACCCGTATTGTGCCTTAACCTAACCCGTATTGTGCCTTAACCTAACCCGTATTGTGCCTTAACCTAACCCGTATTGTGCCTTAACCTAACCCGTATTGTGCCTTAACCTAACCCGTATTGTGCCTTAACCTAACCCGTATTGTGCCTTAACCTAACCCGTATTGTGCCTTAACCTAACCCGTATTGTGCCTTAACCTAACCCGTATTGTGCCTTAACCTAACCCACGTTGTGCCTTAACCTAACCCACGTTGTGCCTTAACCTAACCCACGTTGTGCCTTAACCTAACCCACGTTGTGCCTTAACCTAACCCACGTTGTGCCTTAACCTAACCCACGTTGTGCCTTAACCTAACCCACGTTGTGCCTTAACCTAACCCACGTTGTGCCTTAACCTAACCCACATTGTGCCTTAACCTAACCCACATTGTGCCTTAACCTAACCCATATTGTGCCTTAACCTAACCCATATTGTGCCTTAACCTAACCCATATTGTGCCTTAACCTAACCCATATTGTGCCTTAACCTAACCCATATTGTGCCTTAACCTAACCCATATTGTGCCTTAACCTAACCCATATTGTGCCTTAACCTAACCCATATTGTGCCTTAACCTAACCCATATTGTGCCTTAACCTAACCCATATTGTGCCTTAACCTAACCCATATTGTGCCTTAACCTAACCCATATTGTGCCTTAACCTAACCCATATTGTGCCTTAACCTAACCCATATTGTGCCTTAACCTAACCCATATTGTGCCTTAACCTAACCCATATTGTGCCTTAACCTAACCCATATTGTGCCTTAACCTAACCCATATTGTGCCTTAACCTAACCCATATTGTGCCTTAACCTAACCCATATTGTGCCTTAACCTAACCCATATTGTGCCTTAACCTAACCCATATTGTGCCTTAACCTAACCCATATTGTGCCTTAACCTAACCCATATTGTGCCTTAACCTAACCCATATTGTGCCTTAACCTAACCCATATTGTGCCTTAACCTAACCCATATTGTGCCTTAACCTAACCCATATTGTGCCTTAACCTAACCCATATTGTGCCTTAACCTAACCTATATTGCGCCTTAACCTAACCCATGTTGCGCCTTAACCTAACCTATGTTGCGCCTTAACCTAACCTATGTTGCGCCTTAACCTAACCTACGTTGCGCCTTAACCTAACCTATATTGCGCCTTAACCTAACCTATATTGCGCCTTAACCTAACCTATATTGCGCCTTAACCTAACCTATATTGCGCCTTAACCTAACCTATATTGCGCCTTAACCTAACCTATATTGCGCCTTAACCTAACCTACGTTGCGCCTTAACCTAACCCACGTTGCGCCTTAACCTAACCCACGTTGCGCCTTAACCCAACCCACGTTGCGCCTTAACCCAACCCACGTTGCGCCTTAACCCAACCCACGTTGGGCCTTAACCCAACCCACGTTGCGCCTTAACCCAACCCACGTTGGGCCTTAACCCAACACACGTTGGGCCTTAACCCAACACACGTTGGGCCTTAACCCAACACACGTTGGGCCTTAACCCAACACACGTTGGGCCTTAACCCAACACACGTTGGGCCTTAACCCAACACACGTTGGGCCTTAACCCAACACACGTTGGGCCTTAACCCAACACACGTTGGGCCTTAACCCAACACACGTTGGGCCTTAACCCAACACACGTTGGGCCTTAACCCAACACACGTTGGGCCTTAACCCAACACACGTTGGGCCTTAACCCAACACACGTTGGGCCTTAACCCGCTCTGTAATTGTCATACGACGCGTTAAATTAGTGTAGTGTTGCCTAACTGCAACCCCCGCAATATAGTTTGCTACTCGCACTGCCTGGTCCCCAGTGTATCGCTTCATGTTAAACACCTTGCAGCGATACACTGTAATGTGGATGGCAGCAGGACGTACATGCTCAATGCCCTTCGCAGTTGTTCATTGGCATTCGCATGGCGAAGCACTTAGCCTACGCTGTGGTACGGCCTGTGTCAACTGTCCGCTGATGTTGTACGTCCAAATCACACACTGTACTGCACATTGGTCCTCATGTACTGAATGATACATCGTGGTACATGTGACCGTACAACGACTGCGCCAACAACGGCGAACCATGCGGTCCAACTGTTGTGCACTCAGCTATGTGTCGTCTCCCTATAAGAGCCGGATTGCAGTGTGGTATGCCCTGGATGGCGATCAGCATGAGCCGTCTGTTGATGTAGTGGCGCGTGTTGTCAGACGTAGTCGTCTCTTCTCACACACCGTGACAGCATGGTGCACTGCGTTCCACATCTGCGACATGCGACAGAGGCCGGTTGACAGTCGTTCGCGCAATGGACATCGCATACGTACGGGGGCCACCTTCCACGTGTTCGCGAAGCGTGCACATGTTGTTGCGTGTATGTGGGCAGACATAGTGTGTCGTGACACCTGACACAGGCATGCAACAATCGTTGAATTTGCAAATGGCGATGGACGTCTACGTTTGCTGGTGACGTTACGCAAATGAACAACTGGTAAACCGTTGTGGTGCGGTTGTTCTCGCTAGAGGTGAATCAGTGATGGCGACGATCGGTTGAGCTACCAACCGGTTGTTTCAGCGATACCCACCATGCCCACGAACGTGAATGGCATGTGGGTGTGAAGCGATACGCGGCGGTGGCTGGGTGGGACCGTCCCCGGCCGGTGAGGGGGGGCCTCCCGGCGTGCTGGCCGCGCGGTGCGTGGGCGCACGCGCTACAGCCGGCTGGTGGGGGCGGCCAGTGGCAGGCGCGCCGGCCGACGGAGGCGGCAGGCGGCGCAGCTGCGCGCCGGCGCACCCTGCACGCGGCGCCGTGCGGCCAAAGTAGGTCCTCGCGGGCCCGGTGCGAAGCGCGGTGGACATCTGCAGTGTGCTGGTCCGATTGAGGACTGTGTGCGCTGAGGATGCGCCGCCGCCCGGCGCTCGGCGCCGCGACGCCGTCTGCTGCTCGGTCGCCTCTGCGGTTCTCGCAGGTGGTTTGTATCGCAGCTGTGCGGACGTGTTGGCGCGTGCGCTGTGCTGGGAGAGTTCGCTTCGGCACCCAAGTGGGGCTTTTGTCCTTCTGTGGCGCTGGCGTTGGAGCTGCCGGCCACCGTAGGTGGCGCGTGTTGTCTCCCGCCGGCAATGCCACGACAGCACGCTCCCGGGCCTCTGTCGGCAGCGGCAAGCTCAGTTGGGAGCACGGGTGGTCGCACCTAAAGCGTCTACTCGCCAAACTCCGGGCGATTGCGCCTCTCTCGAACCCGACCAAGTACTTAGGACGGCGCTGCGCGCCGCCGGGACCTGAGAGGGTTTCGAGGTGTATCGTGCAGGGGAGCTCAGCCTCCTCCTGTTTGCAGAATAATTGAGCGGACGCTTGCGTGTTCGCGCGGGCCCCCGGGACACACTCCCGGGCGGCCGGCTGCTCAGCTCTAGTTGACGCAGCTCCCTGGTTGATCCTGCCAGTAGTCATATGCTTGTCTCAAAGATTAAGCCATGCATGTCTCAGTACAAGCCGCATTAAGGTGAAACCGCGAATGGCTCATTAAATCAGTTATGGTTCCTTAGATCGTACCCACGTTACTTGGATAACTGTGGTAATTCTAGAGCTAATACATGCAAACAGAGTCCCGAGTCTGGCGTGAGGTCAGTCGCTTGACGGCGCGTTTCGGCGCGGGCCCGCCCGTTGCCGGCGCGCCGTAAGGCACGGAGGCTCGCACTGGGGCGTATCGCTTTCCAGTCGGGCGTGCCGCGGCAGTCCTCACTCGGGGAAGTGAAGCGTCTCTTACAGCCTCTCCTTCCCAAGTGGCTCTTTCCGCCTTCCCGTGGTGCCAGACGTCAAGCTCGGCATTCTGCCTTGCGTCAAAAGGGAGAGCTGCGACCCAACCCGATGCGAAAGCGAAGGGTGCGTGGCACAGGGGGAGCTGTGTCGAGGGACCGAACACCAGTCCCTTTCTGTTCGCAGGGCACAGACCAGCAGGTGCTCTGCATGCCGGCGACCTCGTTTGTCGGCGTGGGATCGCGGCGCGAGTCGGCAAGGGTGCTTCGCCGCGCCCCTGGGTAACCGGGGCGTGTTCTGCCAAACCCAGGAGGTGGTGACATCGCCTGGGCTAGGTTAGATGGGCCCAGACCGCCGAACGACTGGGGGACCGACCCACCACCTGAGTAGGAGTGGGTCCTTGGCCTTCAGGTGGAAACTCGGGCTAGTAGGCGGCGAAGGGCGAGGGGTGCATCCGCCTCTCCGGAGTGCGGGGTGCACTTGCCGAGGAGCGTCGAGTGAAATCGTCGACGACGAGGCCTTCGACGGGGACCAGTGCGCTGGCAACGGCGCGCTGAACCCTGCAGCTCTGGAGTGCCCTTGACCTAGGGGCGAGGTCGGTGGGCGAGCTGCAAGAGTCCCCCCCCATGCCAGAGGAGCCGGTCCGGGGCAAGAGACGGGCTCCCAATCCTTTTTTTTCGCTTGTCTACAATATGGCCGAGTCAGAGACAAGCGAGTCATGTGCGCCTTCGAGGGCTTCTTTGCTTACTGTTCCCTCCCCATCAGGGGGCACGGGGCAGACCGAGGAAAGTATCAGTGACAGGCATGCCAGGATCACACAATACCTGGAAGCCAATGTGAAAAATGGCAAGATCAGCCAGGCTGCGATCTTGACGTTAAAAAATGAACTCGCCTCCTGGGCTATTGCTCATGCGAAGCTTGAGGGGCGGGTTGAAGAACTGCAGAAAGAGAATGAAAGGCTGCGCAAGCAGCCAATAAAGTCATGGGCCAATGTAGTCGCTCAAACGACACCTAAGAGCCAAACTACTAGAGATACAATTGTAAAAGTATCACAAAGACCAGATACTGCTGTCTTTTTGCGACCATTACCCGGTCAAGACACAAAAAAAGTGCAGGAGATATTCACAACAACGATCAATCCTGTAAAGGATAAAATTAAAGTCAACAAAGTAAAAGCCACAAAGAATGTTGTGATAGTTGATGTGGCAACAGTAGATGACCGAAACAAAATACTCAACAACCAAAAACTGTGCAAAGCCGTTAAATGTGAACCCCCGAAAAAGAGAAATCCGCTTGTAATTATGTACGACATTCCGGTCACATTTGAAAATAATGAACTTCAAGAAACAATTCGTAATCAAAATTTTGACGATATAAGTGCTGAGGACTTCAAAAATGAATTTAAACTTAAATTCAAAACAGGGCCAAGAGACAAAGACGTTGTGCATCACGTAGCAGAAGTTTCTGGCCAGATGTGGAAAAAATTAACCTCAATGGGTAAGATTTACATTGGCTTCCACGCCATAAATGTGCGGGACTTCTTGGTGGTACCTCGCTGCCATAATTGCGGAGATCTTGATCATGTACACAAGTACTGTGAGAGGAAGTCGGCTTGCTCCAGGTGTGGAGAAGAAAATCACATCAGGAAAAACTGCAAAAATCCGGCAATTTGTATCCCATGTATAAAGAGAGGCAAAAAGACTTGCAATGCCTCCGGTCGTAACTGCCCGACGTACAGGATGCTTGAGCAGAGGCTAATATCAAGAACTGATTATGGCTGAGCCAAATACAGCACCCAGGATGCCTAAAAGAAAATCCCCATGCAAGAGGAGAAGGGATGCGGCAAGGGCAGCCCTGTTCAAACAATTTCTTGCAGCACTTGCAGAAGGAAGTGATGGTAGAAAGAAAATGAAAGATGCGTGCGTCCAAACGGACTCTCAAGAACAAGTGGCAGCCCCCTCTCCCTACTGCTGGGGATCGCAAGCGCCAGGAAATCAGGCAACTCGCGACAGGCGTCCTGTAACGGTGGGCCGACCGGCATTCGTTCAAGGGAGTCCTGTGCTAGAACTGCCGGTGCAGGTCAATACAGTTACCAGTACAAATACACAAATAAATAGCACCAATGTGAATACTGACTCGAGACAACCAAAAGCTGTGAGAACAGTGGTTGATCCGGTCAGAATATATCCCAATCTCGAGCATTCCCTACAATTATCCCGCCTGGAGGAGCCGGCTGTCCTAACCACCGCACTGCGACATCTAGTGCGGGTAGGACATAGATACGGGCGCAAGGTCACCTTCTCGGCCATGGAGGCTGTAGACAGGGTACAACTAAAGACAATGAATCTCCCCACTGACTTCGGCGCCCTGCGTGACCTAGTAAGAAAGGTGTTTGAGAGAAGAAATGAAACCTTTAATTTAGAGGAAATATATAATCAGTCTGTCCTATCCAATGGGAGAATAGCTTACAACTGGACAAAAACCTTCCCAGAATCATATGTGCACACATATTTCCCATAGTTACAGAAATAAAGATAGGACAGCTAAACGCACACAATAGTAGACTGGTCATGCAGGAACTTCGGAGAGTGGTGGAGGAGAGGAGTCTTGACGTGCTCTGTTTGCAGGAGCCATACTCTCTTGCGGGGAACATAGCCTACGCTGCCATGAGCTGGCAAGTAGTAAGTTTTGGAGACGATCCGAAAGCCACCATCATAATAATCAACAAGGCACTGAGGGCAACAGTGCTCTCACACCTCTCGGACGACCACTGCAATGTTATTGAACTGCAGTCACCAAATGGCGTCATATATTTAATAAATATGTACTTTCAGTACGGTACAGAAATTGACCTGTACCTTGACCAACTTACGCAGGTGGCAACGGTGCTGAGGGGCAGAAAGGCAGTTGTGGTGGCGGACGTGAACGCCAAATCCCCCCTATGGCACAGTGGCACTCGAGATGAAAGGGGAAGCAAGCTGGAAGAGACTATTATGTCTCTGCAACTCCTCATTGCCAACAGACCTGGAAACCCCCCCACCTACACAGGAGGGGGAGGGAATGGAACCAATATTGACATCACAATGATGACAGCCAATATCGCTGCCAATATACAAAACTGGACTGTTACTGACGGGGACACTACCAGCGATCACAACCTGATCACATTCACAATCACAGATCAGGAGCGCCACTGGGACATAGGGTGGGAAGTACAACTAAATTATAACAGGACCAATTGGGAGCGTCTCGCAGGAGAGTTTGACCCTCCGACATGGCCGGAAGATGACGATGACGTCAACAAACACGCCGAAGAACTGGTGGGCGCTCTCACCAGGGCGGTAAAGGCTGCTGTACCAACCAGGAGGAGAGCCGTTGCGGCTTCTCCATCACCATGGTCTGCGGAACTAGGGCAGATGCGTCAGTCTGTCAGGAGGGCGAGGAGGTATTACCAGCGAAGTGTCGTCTGGGAAGAAAAACAAAGATGGCTGCAAACATATAGGGAAGCCAAAGAGCAGTTTCAGAAAGAACTGCGAACAGTCAGGCTGGAAAGCTGGAAAAAATATGTGCACAGCCAATTGGCTATTGATCCCTGGGGCACTCCTTACAAAATAGTAAGGGAAAAAATCAGGTCGCCAATGGTGCTTTCCACAATCAGGGATGGAAATCGGATGACTGGGTCTTGGCAGGAAACTGCTGAGGTCCTTCTCCACCAACTCCTCCCTGATGATGAAGAGGAAGAGGACACAGAAGAACAACGCCTAATTAGGCAGGCTCTGCAAGCAGACTATGAGAATAACATCATGGTGTACCCTTTCTCTGAAGAAGAAGTTGCAGCCCACATTAAATCGCTAAAGAAAGGAAAGGCCCCAGGACCAGACGGCATCATCGCGGAGGTGGTGCAGTACCTCGCTCCTCAACTAGTGACACCTTTAGCAAGAATTTACAATGAGGCCCTGCGCCTTAGAACATTCCCTAAAATCTGGAAGCAGGCCAACGTTGTAATCATCAAAAAGGGGCAAGACAAAGACCCTAAAGAAGCAAAATCTTACAGACCCATTTGTCTGTTGGACCTGTTGGGCAAACTGCTGGAGAAGTTACTGGCTGACAGACTGACAGCACACCGAGTGCTGTGCGGGATGAGTGACAGGCAATTCGGTTTTCGGCGGGGGCGATCTGCGTGTGACGCAATTGCCCTCGCATCCGAGGTCTGTGGGTCGTCTCCGCACAAGTACATAGTTGGCATCATGGTGGATATCAGTGGCGCCTTTGACAACCTGTGGTGGCCTTCGCTCTTCTCCTGCCTGCGGGAGAAGGAGTGTCCAGGGCCGCTATACGGCTGTCTCAGGAGCTATTGTATGGAAAGAGAGGTCTGGCTATCGTCCCCTAGCGAGCGAATAGGCAAGAAGGTCACGAAGGGGTGTCCACAGGGCTCTGTCCTGGGGCCACTCTTTTGGGACATAAATATGGAGCCTCTTCTGGAGAGCTTGGAAAACAGTGTGGATGTGCTAGAGGCGATAGCTTACGCTGACGACCTCCTTCTGCTGGTTGGCGGCCGAAGTCGCGAGGACCTCGAACCCAAAATCAATAGGACATTATCAATTCTCACGCAGTGGTGCCAGAACACGAAAATGACCATTGCGCCTAACAAGTCTACATACCTATTACTGAAAGGCCAATTGGCCAGAAATCCAACAGTAAGAATCGAGGGCTCACCAGTGATTCGGCGTCGTGAGGCCCGGTATTTAGGGGTTATAATCGATGAAAGGTGGAATTTCGCCAAACATATAGAATCAGCAACACAAAAATCACTCGAAGCTCTAAACAACTTAATCACAATAGGACACAGTAGATTTCATCTCCCACCAGAACTCATTAAGCTATATCACAATACCATTCTTGTCTCTATCATGGGTTACGGCTCCGGAGTGTGGGCACACAGGCTCACGAGGGTTGTGCCCGCTATGTCTGTGAGGAGGGTGCAACGCAACATGCTTTTGCGCTCCATCGGAGCGTACAGAACATCTCCGGGAGGGGCACTACTAGTACTTATGGGGGTGTGTCCCCTGGATATCAAAATCCGGGAACAGGCAGCCTGGTACTGGGTTAAAAGGGGAGACATAGATAAGACTGAAAGTATCTTGGGAGTGCGGGTGGGGGACAAGTTTGCCATTAAGAGGAGAGGAGAAGAGTTATGGCAAGAACTCTGGGATGCTGACACAACAGGCCGAAGGACTTACCAGCTGCTCCCAAATATTAAAGAACGTTTCCAACTATCGCATTTCCAGCCAAGTAAGGGACTGTTGCACTTCCTCACAGGACATGGACCGTATCCGGCATATCTATGCCGATTCGGGAAAAGGGCTACCCCCTCGTGTGACTGCGGAGCTGAATGGGGTACTCCGGACCACGTGATCTATGAGTGCCCCATCTTCGATGATGTAGCCAGTGACCTAAGAAACCAGTTGCCTCACAACAATACGTATCAGTTAATCAGAGATCCCACCACATTCAACATAGTAAACCGCCTTGCCAGCGAGGTATCAGCAAAGGTCCTGCGGGAATATTTAAGGGAAAACACTTGAACAACCGGACATGACATGACTGAAGGCGACCCATCCCATTCCGCCGGGGCGTGGACTGGCCAATCGCCGTGACGGTAGGAATCCGCCACGCTCCGGAACAGGGGGAGGGAGCGCCAACACCCGGATTCGACATTTGCGCACCGATCATGACTTAGCAATAGTTAGACCTTAAGTATATAGTAGACAGAAAATCTTAACAGAACCTGCAGCGATCTTCAAAAGGCCAGCCCAGTGCCAGGGGCATGCTCACTGGGATTAGCTCAGTGGGCACGGCCACACAGTAGGTTTATACAAACATCTGGCACGCCTGTAACGCTGCAGGAGGTAGTTCCTAGATTAGTTAGCAAGAGTAAAAGTAGATCTTACCCAACAAAGAAACTAACTCTTAGTTCCTGTAGCAAGTAAGTTACTAACACTAGAATAGAAGTATAAATGCTGCTAATATTCAATAAAAATGTAATGTAGAGAATTAAGACCCACTAATGTATTAGGTGGTGGGTTAATATGTAAGAAATAATTTAATGGAATAAAGAAATTTTTTTTTTTTTTTTTTTTTTTTTTTTTTAAAAAAAAAAAAAAAAAAAAAAAAAAAAAAAAAAAAAAAAAAAAAAAAAAACAGAGTCCCGACCAGAGATGGAAGGGACGCTTTTATTAGATCAAAACCAATCGGTCGGCTCGTCCGGTCCGTTTGCCTTGGTGACTCTGAATAACTTTGGGCTGATCGCACGGTCCTCGTACCGGCGACGCATCTTTCAAATGTCTGCCTTATCAACTGTCGATGGTAGGTTCTGCGCCTACCATGGTTGTAACGGGTAACGGGGAATCAGGGTTCGATTCCGGAGAGGGAGCCTGAGAAACGGCTACCACATCCAAGGAAGGCAGCAGGCGCGCAAATTACCCACTCCCGGCACGGGGAGGTAGTGACGAAAAATAACGATACGGGACTCATCCGAGGCCCCGTAATCGGAATGAGTACACTTTAAATCCTTTAACGAGTATCTATTGGAGGGCAAGTCTGGTGCCAGCAGCCGCGGTAATTCCAGCTCCAATAGCGTATATTAAAGTTGTTGCGGTTAAAAAGCTCGTAGTTGGATTTGTGTCCCACGCTGTTGGTTCACCGCCCGTCGGTGTTTAACTGGCATGTATCGTGGGACGTCCTGCCGGTGGGGCGAGCTGAAGGCGTGCGACGCGCCTCGTGCGTGCTCGTGCGTCCCGAGGCGGACCCCGTTGCAATCCTACCAGGGTGCTCTTGAGTGAGTGTCTCGGTGGGCCGGCACGTTTACTTTGAACAAATTAGAGTGCTTAAAGCAGGCAAGCCCGCCTGAATACTGTGTGCATGGAATAATGGAATAGGACCTCGGTTCTATTTTGTTGGTTTTCGGAACCCGAGGTAATGATTAATAGGGACAGGCGGGGGCATTCGTATTGCGACGTTAGAGGTGAAATTCTTGGATCGTCGCAAGACGAACAGAAGCGAAAGCATTTGCCAAGTATGTTTTCATTAATCAAGAACGAAAGTTAGAGGTTCGAAGGCGATCAGATACCGCCCTAGTTCTAACCATAAACGATGCCAGCCAGCGATCCGCCGCAGTTCCTCCGATGACTCGGCGGGCAGCCTCCGGGAAACCAAAGCTTTTGGGTTCCGGGGGAAGTATGGTTGCAAAGCTGAAACTTAAAGGAATTGACGGAAGGGCACCACCAGGAGTGGAGCCTGCGGCTTAATTTGACTCAACACGGGAAACCTCACCAGGCCCGGACACCGGAAGGATTGACAGATTGATAGCTCTTTCTTGATTCGGTGGGTGGTGGTGCATGGCCGTTCTTAGTTGGTGGAGCGATTTGTCTGGTTAATTCCGATAA
>NW_025725178.1:0-2500 GCF_021461395.2 Schistocerca americana | reverse complement strand
CCCCCCCCCCCCCAAAACACCTTTCCTTACAACAATGTGTACCTTAACCTAACCCGTATTGTGCCTTAACCTAACCGTATTGTGCCTTAACCTAACCCGTATTGTGCCTTAACCTAACCCGTATTGTGCCTTAACCTAACCCGTATTGTGCCTTAACCTAACCCGTATTGTGCCTTAACCTAACCCGTATTGTGCCTTAACCTAACCCGTATTGTGCCTTAACCTAACCCCACGTTGTGCCTTAACCTAACCCACGTTGTGCCTTAACCTAACCCACGTTGTGCCTTAACCTAACCCACGTTGTGCCTTAACCTAACCCACGTTGTGCCTTAACCTAACCCACGTTGTGCCTTAACCTAACCCGTATTGTGCCTTAACCTAACCCGTATTGTGCCTTAACCTAACCCGTATTGTGCCTTAACCTAACCCGTATTGTGCCTTAACCTAACCCGTATTGTGCCTTAACCTAACCCGTATTGTGCCTTAACCTAACCCGTATTGTGCCTTAACCTAACCCGTATTGTGCCTTAACCTAACCCGTATTGTGCCTTAACCTAACCCGTATTGTGCCTTAACCTAACCCACGTTGTGCCTTAACCTAACCCACGTTGTGCCTTAACCTAACCCACGTTGTGCCTTAACCTAACCCACGTTGTGCCTTAACCTAACCCACGTTGTGCCTTAACCTAACCCACGTTGTGCCTTAACCTAACCCACGTTGTGCCTTAACCTAACCCACGTTGTGCCTTAACCTAACCCACGTTGTGCCTTAACCTAACCCATATTGTGCCTTAACCTAACCCATATTGTGCCTTAACCTAACCCATATTGTGCCTTAACCTAACCCATATTGTGCCTTAACCTAACCCATATTGTGCCTTAACCTAACCCATATTGTGCCTTAACCTAACCCATATTGTGCCTTAACCTAACCCATATTGTGCCTTAACCTAACCCATATTGTGCCTTAACCTAACCCATATTGTGCCTTAACCTAACCCATATTGTGCCTTAACCTAACCCATATTGTGCCTTAACCTAACCCGTATTGTGCCTTAACCTAACCCGTATTGTGCCTTAACCTAACCCGTATTGTGCCTTAACCTAACCCGTATTGTGCCTTAACCTAACCCGTATTGTGCCTTAACCTAACCCGTATTGTGCCTTAACCTAACCCGTATTGTGCCTTAACCTAACCCGTATTGTGCCTTAACCTAACCCGTATTGTGCCTTAACCTAACCCGTATTGTGCCTTAACCTAACCCGTATTGTGCCTTAACCTAACCCGTATTGTGCCTTAACCTAACCCGTATTGTGCCTTAACCTAACCCGTATTGTGCCTTAACCTAACCCGTATTGTGCCTTAACCTAACCCGTATTGTGCCTTAACCTAACCCGTATTGTGCCTTAACCTAACCCGTATTGTGCCTTAACCTAACCCGTATTGTGCCTTAACCTAACCCACGTTGTGCCTTAACCTAACCCACGTTGTGCCTTAACCTAACCCACGTTGTGCCTTAACCTAACCCACGTTGTGCCTTAACCTAACCCACGTTGTGCCTTAACCTAACCCACGTTGTGCCTTAAACTAACCCACGTTGTGCCTTAACCTAACCCACGTTGTGCCTTAACCTAACCCACGTTGTGCCTTAACCTAACCCACATTGTGCCTTAACCTAACCCATATTGTGCCTTAACCTAACCCATATTGTGCCTTAACCTAACCCATATTGTGCCTTAACCTAACCCATATTGTGCCTTAACCTAACCCATATTGTGCCTTAACCTAACCCATATTGTGCCTTAACCTAACCCATATTGTGCCTTAACCTAACCCATATTGTGCCTTAACCTAACCCATATTGTGCCTTAACCTAACCCATATTGTGCCTTAACCTAACCCATATTGTGCCTTAACCTAACCCATATTGTGCCTTAACCTAACCCATATTGTGCCTTAACCTAACCCATATTGTGCCTTAACCTAACCCATATTGTGCCTTAACCTAACCCATATTGTGCCTTAACCTAACCCATATTGTGCCTTAACCTAACCCATATTGTGCCTTAACCTAACCCATATTGTGCCTTAACCTAACCCATATTGTGCCTTAACCTAACCCATATTGTGCCTTAACCTAACCCATATTGTGCCTTAACCTAACCCATATTGTGCCTTAACCTAACCCATATTGTGCCTTAACCTAACCCATATTGTGCCTTAACCTAACCCATATTGTGCCTTAACCTAACCCATATTGTGCCTTAACCTAACCTATATTGCGCCTTAACCTAACCCATGTTGCGCCTTAACCTAACCTATGTTGCGCCTTAACCTAACCTATGTTGCGCCTTAACCTACCTACGTTGCGCCTTAACCTAACCTATATTGCGCCTTAACCTAACCTATATTGCGCCTTAACCTAACCTATATTGCGCCTTAACCTAACCTATATTGCGCCTTAACCTAACCTATATTGCGCCTTAACCTAACCTATAA
>NW_025725177.1:27500-32500 GCF_021461395.2 Schistocerca americana | reverse complement strand
TACTCATTCCGATTACGGGGCCTCGGATGAGTCCCGTATCGTTATTTTTCGTCACTACCTCCCCGTGCCGGGAGTGGGTAATTTGCGCGCCTGCTGCCTTCCTTGGATGTGGTAGCCGTTTCTCAGGCTCCCTCTCCGGAATCGAACCCTGATTCCCCGTTACCCGTTACAACCATGGTAGGCGCAGAACCTACCATCGACAGTTGATAAGGCAGACATTTGAAAGATGCGTCGCCGGTACGAGGACCGTGCGATCAGCCCAAAGTTATTCAGAGTCACCAAGGCAAACGGACCGGACGAGCCGACCGATTGGTTTTGATCTAATAAAAGCGTCCCTTCCATCTCTGGTCGGGACTCTGTTTGCATGTATTAGCTCTAGAATTACCACAGTTATCCAAGTAACGTGGGTACGATCTAAGGAACCATAACTGATTTAATGAGCCATTCGCGGTTTCACCTTAATGCGGCTTGTACTGAGACATGCATGGCTTAATCTTTGAGACAAGCATATGACTACTGGCAGGATCAACCAGGGAGCTGCGTCAACTAGAGCTGAGCAGCCGGCCGCCCGGGAGTGTGTCCCGGGGGCCCGCGCGAACACGCAAGCGTCCGCTCAATTATTCTGCAAACAGGAGGAGGCTGAGCTCCCCTGCACCATACACCTCGAAACCCTCTCAGGTCCCGGCGGCGCGCAGCGCCGTCCTAAGTACTTGGTCGGGTTCGAGAGAGGCGCAATCGCCCGGAGTTTGGCGAGTAGACGCTTTAGGTGCGACCACCCGTGCTCCCAACTGAGCTTGCCGCTGCCGACAGAGGCCCGGGAGCGTGCTGTCGTGGCATTGCCGGCGGGAGACAACACGCGCCACCTACGGTGACCGGCAGCTCCAACGCCAGCGCCACAGAAGGACAAAAGCCCCACTTGGGTGCCGAAGCGAACTCTCCCAGCACAGCGCACGCGCCAACACGTCCGCACAGCTGCGATACAAACCACCTGCGAGAACCGCAGAGGCGACCGAGCAGCAGACGGCGTCGCGGCGCCGAGCGCCGGGCGGCGGCGCATCCTCAGCGCACACAGTCCTCAATCGGACCAGCACACTGCAGATGTCCACCGCGCTTCGCACCGGGCCCGCGAGGACCTACTTTGGCCGCACGGCGCCGCGTGCAGGGTGCGCCGGCGCGCAGCTGCGCCGCCTGCCGCCTCCGTCGGCCGGCGCGCCTGCCACTGGCCGCCCCCACCAGCCGGCTGTAGCGCGTGCGCCCACGCACCGCACGGCCAACACGCCGGGAGGCCCCCCCTCACCGGCCGGGGACGGTCCCACCCAGCCACCGCCGCGTATCGCTTCACACCCACATGCCATTCACGTTCGTGGGCATGGTGGGTATCGCTGCAACAACCGGTTGGTAGCTCAACCGATCGTCGCCATCACTGATTCACCCCTAGCGAGAACAACCGCACCACAACGGTTTACCAGTTGTTCATTTGCGTAACGTCACCAGCAAACGTAGGCGTCCATCGCCATTTGCAAATTCAACGATTGTTGCATGCCTGTGTCAGGTGTCACGACACACTGTCTGCCCACATACACGCAACAACATGTCCACGCTTAGCGAACACGTGGAAGGTGGCCCCCGTACGTATGCGATGTCCATTGCGCGAACGACTGTCAACCGGCCTCTGTCGCATGTCGCAGATGTGGAACGCAGTGCACCGTGCTATCACGGTGTGTGAGAAGAGACGACTACGTCTGACAACACGCGCCACTACATCAACAGACGGCTCATGCTGATCGCCATCCAGGGCATACCACACTGCAATCCAGCTCTTATAGGGAGACGACACGTAGCTGAGTGCACAACATTTGGACCGCATGGTTCGCCGTTGTTGGCGCAGTCGTTGTACGGTCACATGTACCACGATGTATCATTCAGTACATGAGGACCAATGTGCAGTACAGTGTGTGATTTGGACGTACAACATCAGCGGACAGTTGACACAGGCCGTACCACAGCGTAGGCTAAGTGCTTCGCCATGCGAATGCCAATGAACAACTGCAAATGCCAATGAACAACTGCAAAGGGCATTGAGCATGTACGTCCTGCTGCCATCCACATTACAGTGTATAGCTGCAAGGTGTTTAACATGAAGCGATACACTGGGGACCGGGCAGTGCGAGTAGCAAACTATATTGCGGGGGTTGCAGTTAGGCAACACTACACTAATTTAACGCGTCGTATGACAATTACAGAGCAGGTTAAGGCCCAACGTGTGTTGGGTTAAGGCCCAACGTGTGTTGGGTTAAGGCCCAACGTGTGTTGGGTTAAGGCCCAACGTGTGTTGGGTTACGGCCCAACGTGTGTTGGGTTAAGGCCCAACGTGTGTTGGGTTAAGGCCCAACGTGTGTTGGGTTACGTTAAGGGGCAATGTGGGTTACGTTAAGGGGCAATGTGGGTTACGTTAAGGGGCAATGTGGGTTACGTTACGGCGCAATATAGGTTACGTTACGGCGCAATATAGGTTACGTTAAGGGGCAATGTGGGTTACGTTACGGCGCAATATAGGTTACGTTACGGCGCAATATAGGTTACGTTAAGGCGCAATATCGGTTACGTTAAGGCGCAATACAGGTTACGTTAAGGCGCAATACAGGTTACGTTAAGGCGCAATACAGGTTACGTTAAGGCGCAATACAGGTTACGTTAAGGCGCAATACAGGTTACGTTAAGGCGCAATACAGGTTACGTTAAGGCGCAATACAGGTTACGTTAAGGCGCAATACAGGTTACGTTAAGGCGCAATGCAGGTTACGTTAAGGCGCAATGCAGGTTACGTTAAGGCGCAATACAGGTTACGTTAAGGCGCAATGCAGGTTACGTTAAGGCGCAATGCAGGTTACGTTAAGGCGCAATACAGGTTACGTTAAGGCGCAATACAGGTTACGTTAAGGCGCAATACAGGTTACGTTAAGGCGCAATACAGGTTACGTTAAGGCGCAATACAGGTTACGTTAAGGCGCAATACAGGTTACGTTAAGGCGCAATACAGGTTACGTTAAGGCGCAATACAGGTTACGTTAAGGCGCAATACAGGTTACGTTAAGGCGCAATACAGGTTACGTTAAGGCGCAATACAGGTTACGTTAAGGCGCAATACAGGTTACGTTAAGGCGCAATACAGGTTACGTTAAGGCGCAATACAGGTTACGTTAAGGCGCAATACAGGTTACGTTAAGGCGCAATACAGGTTACGTTAAGGCGCAATACAGGTTACGTTAAGGCGCAATACAGGTTACGTTAAGGCGCAATACAGGTTACGTTAAGGCGCAATACAGGTTACGTTAAGGCGCAATACAGGTTACGTTAAGGCGCAATACAGGTTACGTTAAGGCGCAATACAGGTTACGTTAAGGCGCAATACAGGTTACGTTAAGGCGCAATACAGGTTACGTTAAGGCGCAATACAGGTTAGGTTAAGGCGCAATACAGGTTAGGTTAAGGTACGACATAGGTTAGGTTAAGGTACGACATAGGTTAGGTTAAGGTACGACATAGGTTAGGTTAAGGTACGACATAGGTTAGGTTAAGGTACGACATAGGTTAGGTTAAGGTACGACATAGGTTAGGTTAAGGTACGACATAGGTTAGGTTAAGGTACGACATAGGTTAGGTTAAGGTACGACATAGGTTAGGTTAAGGTACGACATAGGTTAGGTTAAGGTACGACATAGGTTAGGTTAAGGTACGACATAGGTTAGGTTAAGGTACGACATAGGTTAGGTTAAGGTACGACATAGGTTAGGTTAAGGTACGACATAGGTTAGGTTAAGGTACGACATAGGTTAGGTTAAGGTACGACATAGGTTAGGTTAAGGTACGACATAGGTTAGGTTAAGGTACGACATAGGTTAGGTTAAGGTACGACATAGGTTAGGTTAAGGTACGACATAGGTTAGGTTAAGGTACGACATAGGTTAGGTTAAGGTACGACATAGGTTAGGTTAAGGTACGACATAGGTTAGGTTAAGGTACGACATAGGTTAGGTTAAGGTACGACATAGGTTAGGTTAAGGTACGACATAGGTTAGGTTAAGGTACGACATAGGTTAGGTTAAGGTACGACATAGGTTAGGTTAAGGTACGACATAGGTTAGGTTAAGGTACGACATAGGTTAGGTTAAGGTACGACATAGGTTAGGTTAAGGTACGACATAGGTTAGGTTAAGGTACGACATAGGTTAGGTTAAGGTACGACATAGGTTAGGTTAAGGTACGACATAGGTTAGGTTAAGGTACGACATAGGTTAGGTTAAGGTACGACATAGGGTAGGTTAAGGTACGACATAGGTTAGGTTAAGGTACGACATAGGTTAGGTTACGGTACGACATAGGTTAGGTTACGGTACGACATAGGTTAGGTTACGGTACGACATAGGTTAGGTTACGGTACGACATAGGTTAGGTTACGGTACGACATAGGTTAGGTTACGGTACGACATAGGTTAGGTTACGGTACGACATAGGTTAGGTTACGGTACGACATAGGTTAGGTTACGGTACGACATAGGTTAGGTTACGGTACGACATAGGTTAGGTTACGGTACGACATAGGTTAGGTTACGGTACGACATAGGTTAGGTTACGGTACGACATAGGTTAGGTTACGGTACGACATAGGTTAGGTTACGGTACGACATAGGTTAGGTTACGGTACGATATAGGTTAGGTTACGGTACGATATAGGTTAGGTTAAGGTACACATTGTTGTAAGGAAAGGTTTAATGGGGGGCGGGGCGGGGCGGCCGGTTTGTTGATTGTGATTATAGTAAGTGGATGCCTGCGGCATCATCTGATTTGCCACGTCAGGATGCACCTTTGGCTCATGACAGGCGGCGCTCTCATTCCATGCTTGTGGCAGACCTGTGTCTTTCATTCCTGCCATTGTTTGTGTGCTGTGAGAGGAGGCAGTATTGTGATGTTGGGTGCACCCCTGTGTAGGACATGTGTGG
>NW_025725177.1:20000-22500 GCF_021461395.2 Schistocerca americana | reverse complement strand
CTTCACCTTCTTCTCGCGCCCTGACGCGACTAAGGCGAGGGTGAAACACTTCCGGGCGTTGATCTGCAGCCCCAGGTGGGCGAGGGCTGCGGTAGCTGCGTCGATGAGGGACTGCAAGCCCCTCGGGGTCGCTGCAAACAGCAAGACGTCATCTGCAAAGGCCGCAGCGTTGACTCTGCGACCGAGGATCCGAGCTCCGATGTGGGAGGGCAGTTGGCCTAAAACGTAGTCCACCGCAAAGTTGAACAGGAGGGGGGAGAGGGGATCGCCCTGGCGAACGCCCCGTGCTGGCTGCACAGACACGCCCACGCCGGCGCCGTCCGCTATCATTGTCGTGCTGCCCTCGTAGCACCGCTCGACATACTCGACAAAGCAATCCGGCAGGCCATGCGCCTTCAGCACGGGGCGAAGGGCAGCATGATCTACCGAATCGAATGCCTTAGATACGTCGATCGATGCCACAAAGACAGAGCGGCAGGAGCGAACTGCGTCGGTGAGAGCAGTGTCCAAGATGAAGGTATTTTCCAACATCCCATCCCGAGGGATGAATGCCCGCTGACGTTCGTCCACAGCACAAGCGCGCATCAGGCGTGACGCGAGAACCTTGTGAAAGGTCCGCGCCAACACCGAGCAGACCGTAATGGGGCGAAAGTCAGCGGGGGATGTTGGTGCAGCCGTTTTCGGGAGAAGGGAAGTCCGCGCGCGAAGCAGGCGTTCCGGAAGGGCGCGGGCCAGAAGGAAGAGATTCATCACTTTCACCAGGACTTCGTGCGGCAGACGCCGCAACTCCGCTGGGGTAAGGCCGTCCGGCCCGGCTGCTGATCCCCTGGGCGGCAACGCGGCGGCGACCTCCTCATGTGTGACCGGCCCCCATATGCACTCGAGAGCGACAGGCTCTGAGTGCGGGAGGAGGCGGTCACGAATGAAGCCCGCGGTGGAGATGGGCTTCTTGGTGAAGAGGTCCGCCCAGAAGTCCAGCAGACCAGGGATGGCAGGTGGCGGCTGGAGCAGGGTGCCATCCAAGAGGCCGCGCACGCAACGCGCACGCGACCGTCGGAAGGCATCCTGCGTTCTCGCGTACTCCCAGCGGCGCCGCTTGCGCTTCTGCGTCGGCGGCGCGGCAGGCGGCCGCTTCGATGGTTGGCGCGGCCGCTGTGTCCTGGTGATTGATCTCTCCCCTCTGGACCCGACCGACGCAAGGGCATCCGGGAGCATGCCCAGGATGACATCGGGCGGCGTGCCCCGCCCCAGACCGATGACACGATCCAGGGCAGAGAAACGCTGGGCGGAAGCGGGTAGCCCCGCCAGATGCTCCCAGATGGCGGCGTCAGTCGGCCCCTCCGGCGGCGGCCCGGTGGTGTCGGCCGCGAAGTCCTCGGCTGCGTCGACGGGCGGCGCAGCGGCCTCGCCCGCGTCAGGCAGCGGGCTCGCCGCTCCCCGGCGGGACGCCGGCTCTTCCCCCCGACCGATCTCAAGCGCCTCCATGAATTGGCGGACAAGCTGCTTGTGGGCAGCTTGCCGCCGTCGGCACTTGATTGCCTCAAGCGTTCGGTCGGGGAACATCCTGATGAGCTCTTGATTTACAAAGAAGAACCGGGCGTCCCTCTCGAGGAACAGTTCGGCCTCTGCCTTGGCGAGCGACAGGACTTCTTCCTCCGTCCACCTCGCGCGATGCCTCTCCGTGACGATCTCCGCGTTGGCGGCCGCAAGATGTTGGCGGCGGCGATGGACCCCGAGACCGTTCTTGGTTGTAAAGCTGCGGTGGCACTCACTACAGGTATACATAGCTGCAAAAGTTACAAGATTTTCGGCACGGCCGGTTGGCCGGCTAGGTGCTGGGGGAGTTGGGGTGGCACCTTCAGCGGAAGGGCCACCACTTATTCTCTGCTTACTGCCCCCAACTAAAAAAGGGATAGTGCGAGGGGGGGCTGGTAACCCCCCCAAGCCCCTGGTGCGGTCTTCCACTCTGCGAAATCAGCGGGCCCACGAGAAGGGGAGAAGACCGCAGGAGAGTCATAGTTACTCCCGCCGTTTACCCGCGCTTGCTTGAATTTCTTCACGTTGACATTCAGAGCACTGGGCAGAAATCACATTGCGTCAACACCCGCTAGGGCCATCGCAATGCTTTGTTTTAATTAGACAGTCGGATTCCCCCAGTCCGTGCCAGTTCTGAGTTGATCGTTGAATGGCGGCCGAAGAGAATCCGCGCACCCGCGCGCCCCCGGAGGAGCACGCTAAGGCGGACGCGGCCTCGCAGCAAGGAAGATCCGTGGGAGGCCAAGGCACGGGACCGAGCTCGGATCCTGCACGCAGGTTGAAGCACCGGGGCGCGAACGCCGCGCAGGCGCGCGCATCCTGCACCGCCGGCCAGCACGAGGCCAACCAACGGCGAGAGCAGACCACGCCCGCGCTAAACGCCCGCACTTACCGGCACCCCTACGGCACTCACCTCGCCCAGGCCCGGCACGTTAGCGCTGACCCACTTCCCGACCAAGCCCGA
>NW_025725177.1:10000-15000 GCF_021461395.2 Schistocerca americana | reverse complement strand
ACTAGAGCTGAGCAGCCGGCCGCCCGGGAGTGTGTCCCGGGGGCCCGCGCGAACACGCAAGCGTCCGCTCAATTATTCTGCAAACAGGAGGAGGCTGAGCTCCCCTGCACCATACACCTCGAAACCCTCTCAGGTCCCGGCGGCGCGCAGCGCCGTCCTAAGTACTTGGTCGGGTTCGAGAGAGGCGCAATCGCCCGGAGTTTGGCGAGTAGACGCTTTAGGTGCGACCACCCGTGCTCCCAACTGAGCTTGCCGCTGCCGACAGAGGCCCGGGAGCGTGCTGTCGTGGCATTGCCGGCGGGAGACAACACGCGCCACCTACGGTGACCGGCAGCTCCAACGCCAGCGCCACAGAAGGACAAAAGCCCCACTTGGGTGCCGAAGCGAACTCTCCCAGCACAGCGCACGCGCCAACACGTCCGCACAGCTGCGATACAAACCACCTGCGAGAACCGCAGAGGCGACCGAGCAGCAGACGGCGTCGCGGCGCCGAGCGCCGGGCGGCGGCGCATCCTCAGCGCACACAGTCCTCAATCGGACCAGCACACTGCAGATGTCCACCGCGCTTCGCACCGGGCCCGCGAGGACCTACTTTGGCCGCACGGCGCCGCGTGCAGGGTGCGCCGGCGCGCAGCTGCGCCGCCTGCCGCCTCCGTCGGCCGGCGCGCCTGCCACTGGCCGCCCCCACCAGCCGGCTGTAGCGCGTGCGCCCACGCACCGCACGGCCAACACGCCGGGAGGCCCCCCCTCACCGGCCGGGGACGGTCCCACCCAGCCACCGCCGCGTATCGCTTCACACCCACATGCCATTCACGTTCGTGGGCATGGTGGGTATCGCTGCAACAACCGGTTGGTAGCTCAACCGATCGTCGCCATCACTGATTCACCCCTAGCGAGAACAACCGCACCACAACGGTTTACCAGTTGTTCATTTGCGTAACGTCACCAGCAAACGTAGGCGTCCATCGCCATTTGCAAATTCAACGATTGTTGCATGCCTGTGTCAGGTGTCACGACACACTGTCTGCCCACATACACGCAACAACATGTCCACGCTTAGCGAACACGTGGAAGGTGGCCCCCGTACGTATGCGATGTCCATTGCGCGAACGACTGTCAACCGGCCTCTGTCGCATGTCGCAGATGTGGAACGCAGTGCACCGTGCTATCACGGTGTGTGAGAAGAGACGACTACGTCTGACAACACGCGCCACTACATCAACAGACGGCTCATGCTGATCGCCATCCAGGGCATACCACACTGCAATCCAGCTCTTATAGGGAGACGACACGTAGCTGAGTGCACAACATTTGGACCGCATGGTTCGCCGTTGTTGGCGCAGTCGTTGTACGGTCACATGTACCACGATGTATCATTCAGTACATGAGGACCAATGTGCAGTACAGTGTGTGATTTGGACGTACAACATCAGCGGACAGTTGACACAGGCCGTACCACAGCGTAGGCTAAGTGCTTCGCCATGCGAATGCCAATGAACAACTGCAAATGCCAATGAACAACTGCAAAGGGCATTGAGCATGTACGTCCTGCTGCCATCCACATTACAGTGTATAGCTGCAAGGTGTTTAACATGAAGCGATACACTGGGGACCGGGCAGTGCGAGTAGCAAACTATATTGCGGGGGTTGCAGTTAGGCAACACTACACTAATTTAACGCGTCGTATGACAATTACAGAGCAGGTTAAGGCCCAACGTGTGTTGGGTTAAGGCCCAACGTGTGTTGGGTTAAGGCCCAACGTGTGTTGGGTTAAGGCCCAACGTGTGTTGGGTTACGGCCCAACGTGTGTTGGGTTAAGGCCCAACGTGTGTTGGGTTAAGGCCCAACGTGTGTTGGGTTACGTTAAGGGGCAATGTGGGTTACGTTAAGGGGCAATGTGGGTTACGTTAAGGGGCAATGTGGGTTACGTTACGGCGCAATATAGGTTACGTTACGGCGCAATATAGGTTACGTTAAGGGGCAATGTGGGTTACGTTACGGCGCAATATAGGTTACGTTACGGCGCAATATAGGTTACGTTAAGGCGCAATATCGGTTACGTTAAGGCGCAATACAGGTTACGTTAAGGCGCAATACAGGTTACGTTAAGGCGCAATACAGGTTACGTTAAGGCGCAATACAGGTTACGTTAAGGCGCAATACAGGTTACGTTAAGGCGCAATACAGGTTACGTTAAGGCGCAATACAGGTTACGTTAAGGCGCAATACAGGTTACGTTAAGGCGCAATGCAGGTTACGTTAAGGCGCAATGCAGGTTACGTTAAGGCGCAATACAGGTTACGTTAAGGCGCAATGCAGGTTACGTTAAGGCGCAATGCAGGTTACGTTAAGGCGCAATACAGGTTACGTTAAGGCGCAATACAGGTTACGTTAAGGCGCAATACAGGTTACGTTAAGGCGCAATACAGGTTACGTTAAGGCGCAATACAGGTTACGTTAAGGCGCAATACAGGTTACGTTAAGGCGCAATACAGGTTACGTTAAGGCGCAATACAGGTTACGTTAAGGCGCAATACAGGTTACGTTAAGGCGCAATACAGGTTACGTTAAGGCGCAATACAGGTTACGTTAAGGCGCAATACAGGTTACGTTAAGGCGCAATACAGGTTACGTTAAGGCGCAATACAGGTTACGTTAAGGCGCAATACAGGTTACGTTAAGGCGCAATACAGGTTACGTTAAGGCGCAATACAGGTTACGTTAAGGCGCAATACAGGTTACGTTAAGGCGCAATACAGGTTACGTTAAGGCGCAATACAGGTTACGTTAAGGCGCAATACAGGTTACGTTAAGGCGCAATACAGGTTACGTTAAGGCGCAATACAGGTTACGTTAAGGCGCAATACAGGTTACGTTAAGGCGCAATACAGGTTACGTTAAGGCGCAATACAGGTTAGGTTAAGGCGCAATACAGGTTAGGTTAAGGTACGACATAGGTTAGGTTAAGGTACGACATAGGTTAGGTTAAGGTACGACATAGGTTAGGTTAAGGTACGACATAGGTTAGGTTAAGGTACGACATAGGTTAGGTTAAGGTACGACATAGGTTAGGTTAAGGTACGACATAGGTTAGGTTAAGGTACGACATAGGTTAGGTTAAGGTACGACATAGGTTAGGTTAAGGTACGACATAGGTTAGGTTAAGGTACGACATAGGTTAGGTTAAGGTACGACATAGGTTAGGTTAAGGTACGACATAGGTTAGGTTAAGGTACGACATAGGTTAGGTTAAGGTACGACATAGGTTAGGTTAAGGTACGACATAGGTTAGGTTAAGGTACGACATAGGTTAGGTTAAGGTACGACATAGGTTAGGTTAAGGTACGACATAGGTTAGGTTAAGGTACGACATAGGTTAGGTTAAGGTACGACATAGGTTAGGTTAAGGTACGACATAGGTTAGGTTAAGGTACGACATAGGTTAGGTTAAGGTACGACATAGGTTAGGTTAAGGTACGACATAGGTTAGGTTAAGGTACGACATAGGTTAGGTTAAGGTACGACATAGGTTAGGTTAAGGTACGACATAGGTTAGGTTAAGGTACGACATAGGTTAGGTTAAGGTACGACATAGGTTAGGTTAAGGTACGACATAGGTTAGGTTAAGGTACGACATAGGTTAGGTTAAGGTACGACATAGGTTAGGTTAAGGTACGACATAGGTTAGGTTAAGGTACGACATAGGTTAGGTTAAGGTACGACATAGGTTAGGTTAAGGTACGACATAGGTTAGGTTAAGGTACGACATAGGTTAGGTTAAGGTACGACATAGGGTAGGTTAAGGTACGACATAGGTTAGGTTAAGGTACGACATAGGTTAGGTTACGGTACGACATAGGTTAGGTTACGGTACGACATAGGTTAGGTTACGGTACGACATAGGTTAGGTTACGGTACGACATAGGTTAGGTTACGGTACGACATAGGTTAGGTTACGGTACGACATAGGTTAGGTTACGGTACGACATAGGTTAGGTTACGGTACGACATAGGTTAGGTTACGGTACGACATAGGTTAGGTTACGGTACGACATAGGTTAGGTTACGGTACGACATAGGTTAGGTTACGGTACGACATAGGTTAGGTTACGGTACGACATAGGTTAGGTTACGGTACGACATAGGTTAGGTTACGGTACGACATAGGTTAGGTTACGGTACGATATAGGTTAGGTTACGGTACGATATAGGTTAGGTTAAGGTACACATTGTTGTAAGGAAAGGTTTAATGGGGGGCGGGGCGGGGCGGCCGGTTTGTTGATTGTGATTATAGTAAGTGGATGCCTGCGGCATCATCTGATTTGCCACGTCAGGATGCACCTTTGGCTCATGACAGGCGGCGCTCTCATTCCATGCTTGTGGCAGACCTGTGTCTTTCATTCCTGCCATTGTTTGTGTGCTGTGAGAGGAGGCAGTATTGTGATGTTGGGTGCACCCCTGTGTAGGACATGTGTGGGTGTTGGTGGCTTGGCTGAGCAATGGTGGTTGTCGGGTGGGTGGGATATTCTGTTTTCTGAGTGGACCTCCCAGTCTGGTTATGACAGTGTGGATTGTCTAATGTGGCGGAGAGGATGCACTGGGTGTTGTTCCATGCTGGTGCTTACATATTGTCTGTGTGCGTGTTACAGGCAGAGAGTAGTGCGTGATAAGGGTGTGTGGCTGACGTGTGGTTGTGATTGTGAGCAGAGTCTTTCAGCATGTATACGGACAGTTGTATACATTATCTGTATTCTGATGGCTCTATCTATTACTAATCAGCGCCGTGTATACGTTTAATCCGGTTCCAGTCGAAACTGTTGTATCTCTGTACATTAGTGACACGGCGAGCCCGCTATGTAGTTACTCGTCTCGGCAGCTTCCACCGGTGTATGGCAAATGATTATAAGGAATCAGTCTAGTCGTCAATACCGATGGTGTGACGTCACATGTCTGGGGTGGGGGACGCTGCGCCCTTCCGGTGGGTCATGGCCTAGAAAGAC
>NW_025725176.1:670000-677953 GCF_021461395.2 Schistocerca americana | reverse complement strand
ACTGAACATCGGGATCAAGCCAGCTTTTGCCCTTTTGCTCTACGCGAGGTTTCTGTCCTCGCTGAGCTGGCCTTAGGACACCTGCGTTATTCTTTGACAGATGTACCGCCCCAGTCAAACTCCCCGCCTGGCAGTGTCCTCGAATCGGATCACGCGAGGGAGTAAACTGCGCCGCACACGCGGACGCGCCGACGCACACGGGACGCACGGCACGCGCAGGCTTGCACCCACACGCACCGCACGCTGTGGCGCACGGACACGGAGCCGCGGCGCGAACGCAACCCTAACACGCTTGGCTCGAGAACACCGTGACGCCGGGTTGTTATACCACGACGCACGCGCTCCGCCTAACCGAGTAAGTAAAGAAACAATGAAAGTAGTGGTATTTCACCGGCGATGTTGCCATCTCCCACTTATGCTACACCTCTCATGTCACCTCACAGTGCCAGACTAGAGTCAAGCTCAACAGGGTCTTCTTTCCCCGCTAATTTTTCCAAGCCCGTTCCCTTGGCAGTGGTTTCGCTAGATAGTAGATAGGGACAGTATTGTACATGGGTTCGCTGGTTAGGGGGTTACCCCACACCAGAGAGGAATTGTCATTAGGGATACCAGAGCTCTCGCTCATACTCCCTTCTAATTCTCTCCATGGTCCACAATCTAGCTACTTTCTGCAAGGGAACTGTCTTGGAAAAACTACCCCCAGTGTGGGGGAATGGACCCTCCGTGGAGGAGCACCTTTAGCCACCCATTGGGTGCCCACGGGGAACCACGTGGAGGCGGTGCCGCCATCCCTGGCATCGACCCTTATGCCAGAGATAAAGCATCCAAGGGCAGCATAACATTTGTATGGGAGGTTTGCCCTCCAGCCTGGCCAGTCCTGCACACTGTTGCACACTGGAAATTCAGGATTTGGGCCAAGTTTCCCTCTTATTCGTTATAACATGCATGTTGATGTTCATATGACACTGTACTTTTATGATACTATATTATGTCTAATTATATATATATCTTTTTTAAATTATTTCTCTTTGAATTTACACAAGTTTTCTTATGGTCTGATCACTTATCTTTATTGCACTATACCGATTAATTACTAGTTCCTATGTCCTTGCTACATAGTTTGATGCCAGGAGAGGCCACTGGGGTCCTAATTGTTTGTCATCTTGCTTCCGGTTCAGGGTTGCCCACTTTCTTATTTCTATAATATACCTACTTATTACTAACTTACATTTATTTTTATACTGGGTAATTGATAACCAGACAAAGTCACTGGAGTCCATTCATTTATCTTATCTACTCTATTTCAGTTAAAATTCTAGTTACTTCTCTAACTTCAAATGCTTCCTCAGCAAACAGTTTTATTGCATTGTATGTTTCACTGGTTTCCAGTAGCAATTGTTTTGACTGGAAAGTTGTTTGACCCACTGCTGTTATGAGTCTGTGCCTCTGTTCTTCGTAGTGTCTGCATACATAGAGGATATGGTCGGTGTCCTCCTCTTCTCCACATGTGCACATTGGGTCTGCTTCAATTGTGAGTTGATGCAGCTTCTTCCGGAGGCCATGTCCAGTGAGCAGGCAGGTGAGTGAGTATGATGGTGTCACCGTATTACGCCAGCCTGTCTGCCAGTGTGAGACTTTTGGAGTCCATTCATATGAGGCCCTTCCATTTTCTGAGCCTTCCCACCTTGCTTGCCATTCCTGTTGTAGCATGCAATCAATTGCCTTTTCTGGTCTCGTTCGAGGTGTCTGTGGCCTCGGTACTGGAAACCCTGCAACAGTTCCAACCATACCATGTCTGATGTGGTACAATAGGGCTGCCCTTATTACCTCAAGGTCCAATGGGAAGCATCCAGAGAGTACCTGTAGGGCTTCATTTGATGTTGTCCTGCAGGCTTTTGTCATCTGCAATAGGAAAGGTCTCTGGATTGAGTAGAGTATCCTTTGGATGTACTTATTCTTCGCTCTTTCCCCCCAAGCTGCTGCACCGTATTTACAAATTGACAGACAGAGACCACTGTATATTAGTTTCAATGCTCGTCGTTTTAAACCCCACTCTGATCTGGTGACCCGTATTAATGCACCTGATATTGCACCCAGCTTCTGTTGGATTCTCTTCACATGTGGAGTGAATGACAGCTTCTCGTCCAGCGTAACGCCCAGGTATGTGAATTCTTTCACAAACTTGATGTTCTGCCCTTCGAATTTTACTTGTGGTGGCCTCTCCCTATCAAAGTGTCCTTTTAATGTCATTGCTACAGTCTTCGGTTTGGAGATTTGCAGTTTATTTGTCTTGGCCCAGTCTCCAATCTCTCTCAAGGCTAGTGTCGCCTGGTCCTCAAGTTGCTTCCGGCTGTTGCCTCGAGTGATGATGGCGAGGTCATCTGCATAAGCTACTTTGGTCCATTGGTTCCTTTCTTTTTCCGCTACTATTTCATCAAAAACTAGATTCCAAAGAAAGGGACCACAGATGGAGCCTTGTGGACACCCTTTTGTGACTAATTTTTCGGTTGTGCCAGCACTTGTTTGCACTATGGCCTTCCTATTTGTGAAATAGTTTTCTATTAGTCTATATATGTTTATTGGGCAGCCTATTTCCCGTAGTCGCCTCATGACACTTGGCCACCATAAATTGTCAAACGCACCAGCGATATCCACAAAGATGGCCATGACATACTTCTCCTCACATACAGTATTGTGTAGCACCTGTCTAATAGCCATCTCTGTGGATGCACCTTTCCTGAACCCAAACTGGTTTGGGGCTTTAAGACCTGAGGTTTCGTATTGTTCCTCCAGGCGCCATACCATTAATCTCTCAAGTACTTTCGCTAGTATAGACAGTAGACATATGGGCCGATATGATTTTGGTTCATCTCTAGGCTTTCCATGGGACTTGAGCAATATGCACACTAGTCCTTTTTTCCATGACTCTGGTACAGTATGTTCACGAAGGCAAGAGTTGAATATATCCATTAGAAGAGCTGGATGTGTGCGCCATATTCTTTTGATTATTAGGTCATCAATACCATCAGGACCTGTAGCTTTCTTCGGTTTACATACTTTGATGGCAGCGTCCACTTCCTCTCTCGAAAACTCTGGTGCGTTTTCTGTACTGCTGTACCTTATGTTTTCCACTTTAACTTCTTCCTGATGAGCTGTATCCTCTTCTGGTTTGTCATCGGGCAGAAGTGAGCACAGTAGATGCTGGATTGTGTCCTCCCACGTCATTGTTTGGGTCTGGTTTGGAAGTTTTATGTTGCTGAGGACGTTTTCTGTACCTGTTTTTGGTCGGAGTATTTTTTGAGTTGCTGCCCAGGGATTGTTGTTGTCACAGTCAGATACCCACTTCTTCCATGCATCCTCTTTAGCAATGGTGATCTGTTTCGTGTATTCATTTCGTTTTATTTTGTACTCTTGTTTTGCTGCTTCGATTTCTTCTGCAGTTCCATTTCGGCGGGCATTTTGCAGGGTTCGTCGTGCTGTCGTTGTGTTTTGTCGCTGTAGTCTAAGTGTCTCGTTCCACCATGGTATAGGGTGCTGTAGCCAGGTTTTTCTTCTCATCGATTTTTTGCAGCTAGCTCGTACTGCCCCTTCCAGGCATCGAACCTTCTCATTAACATCCATTGCTTGGATATTCTCCAGGTATTCTACTTCCTTCGCAAAGCACTGATCAAAAATTGCCCATTTCGCAAATTGTGTGTTGTATTTTTCTTGCACGATAGCTGTTCTGTTTCTCTGTTGTGGGGCAACTTCATATGTTATGGCCCTGTGATCGCTGGTTGTCCATCCCCCATGAACCTTCCATTTAGTTGTTGTTCTAGCCACAATTGTTGTACAAATAGTGAGGTCTATGTTACTCTCTCCATTTGGTCCACTGAAAGTTGTTAATGGGGATTCCTCATTCAGTAGTACAAGACCATGCTGGTAGATGAAGTCTTCCATCTTCCTACCATCCCCATTTGCCATATCACCATACCATAATGGGGATGTCGCATTTGCATCTAGGCCTATAATTACTGGTTTTCCAGCCAAGTTGTGCAGTATGTCCTCAAGTTTATTTAGGAAGCGGTCAATAGGTTCACCATACTGGCAGTACGCACACACCAGGTACAGTTCTCCAAAGGCTCCACTTATGCTTGCCGCACATGTATGTGTATCAGATAATGTGGTTAGCTGGAGAACATTTAAGCTCTTAGTACGAATGATTATAGCTGCCTTTGGTGTTCCATGTTTGGAGCTGTAAACCATTCGATAACATGGTGGATAACCTGTGATTTTGTCATCTAGTGTGTATGGTTCCTGTACCAGTAGTACATCTAACTCCTCTTCCTCCATTTTCATGACTAGTTGGTCAGGTACTGTTTTAGATCTTTGCCCATTTATTTGGAGGATTTTTAAGGGGCTAAGTTGTAGGTCCGTTGAGGATCTATGGTCTGAAGGTAGCACATCGTTGTTATTACTTCCCATAGTCGGTCATTCGTTGGATTGCTTCTTTTGCTCTCTTGTATTCAGGGCAGTTTTGGTCCAGAACTGAGTGTTTGCAGTCTCTCTTCCAGCGTTTGCAGTTCGCACAGTGTGGTGGTTGTTCTTTAAGCCTGCATTCTTTGAAGGAGTGTCCAGGTGCTGCACAGTGTCCGCATATTGTTTCAGCACTTGTGCATCTTGTTGATGTGTGACCAAAGCCCTGGCATTTATAGCACCTGCTAATATTTGTGTAATTTTGCACCCTGTGGGATGTGCAGTGGAGATACACTCGTCCTTGTTCAGTCAGTCTGTTCCATATTTTCGGTGCCACCTCCAATACTAGGTTCACCACTTCTCGATTTTTTGGTCCAGTTTTGAAGGCGATCTGTGTTCCACTCACGACCTCTTCAAGTGTGAGGCCTGCTCTTGACAGATTTCGTTCATACAGCTCAGTTTTCAGCTGTCCTTCTTGAGTATCTCTTGGAACATCAAAGAGAATTACCCTGGGATTCCTTTTTTTGGGGTCCTGGATGGTAAGCCCTGAACGACTAAACTCTTCACACTTCTTCAGTCTATTTGCTTCTTCAGTATCTGGGAATTCTAGTATTACGTTTTTGTCCCTTGTAGTCTTGAATTTCGTGACCCTCACATCTTTCAGCGATGTTGTGATGACTTTCTTTACTGTTTCCTCGAGATCTTTTGCTGCTTGTTGCGCTCCTTCTGCTGGCTTCACAACTAGCAATTTGGGCTCAGGTTTTGGGCCTCGACTTTCGTTGGTGGGCGTCGCTTTGGTGGATGCCTTGGAAGCATATGTTTCCTGTACTGGTATTTTTGCTGCTTGGGCAGCTTTAGTGCACCTGAGTTCCGTTTTCAGTTCCAGAATTTCCATTTCGTATTTCCGTACAATTCGCTCATATGCCGATAATTTTCCTAAAATAAACCTTTTCTGGACATTGTTTATCTTATTCGTTTCATTAAAAAGGAAGGACACTATTTCTTCCCTCATAGCTGCCATGTTTTCCAGATCTTCCTGGGATTTGGAGGAATCGTTCTCCATGGGGGCCAGCGAGATTCTGTTGGGCTCTGTTTTTGCAGGTGACAATTCTTTGTTTGTCCCCATTTTGTTTTGTTTTTGGGCGTTACCTTGTGTGTTTCATGTGTCCTATTCGGGAGTTATTGAGTGTGTCCGTACAGAAGCCGCCTTTGTAAACTGGCGAGTGAAACACTTGGCCAGTTCGTTTATCGCGAGTGGCTTCGCGCGGCGCGTGATGCTGCTGTAGCGCTGGTTCCTCACCGGTCGCCTGGGGACGAGCCTACCTGGGCCGGCTGGGGACAAGCGCGTCGGCTGCCTGCCTGCAACGGGCGAGCCGGCCGGGCGCTGGAATGCGGTCGCTCTCGCGGGGTGGTGGGCGGGGGGAGTCAGCTGGGCTCTGTAGCGTCCACCCGCTGCCGTGGCTCCAAAACACAGGTCCAGCAAATCGGAAATTCACACTCGTGATGGAGTATGGTGTACACTAACACTGTATTAGTTTATATTGTCCATATCTCCCCTGACTTAGCAGATGTACGGCAGTAAGGTACTTCGCACCAGCTTCATTTGCGGATCGCACACGCCACAGCAAATAGAATTTAACTATTGACACTATGAGTCTGAAAATGATTTTGATCACTGTTCGCGACGAAGGGAGGTTTACGCCAGCACTGTGTTAGGTTATATTATTCATATCTCCTCAGATTTGGAAGGCGTAGAGCCTATAGTAGGTTCCCAGTAGCTGTGATCGTATTTACGGACAGCGCCAGTAGCGATTAACACAGTTTAATTATTCACACTATCAGTTTGAATCGTATTTCAATCATTGAGCATGACTAATGAATGTGTGCACTACCCCTGTATTGGGTTACATTGTCCTTGTCTTGTCATTTTCCTTAGAATTAAGTGACTAAAAACTAAATTCGCGTCTGCCGCAATCGCGTGGGCGGAGAGCGCACGTCACGACAAAAACAATTTACTTTTTGACAGTTAGAGAACTAGATTCGCGCCTGCCACATCTCATGTACGACAAGAACAATTTCATTTTTGATAGTCTGTGTCTAAAAATTATTTTAACCACTGTGCGTTATCAATTTATATCTACACCATCACAGGATTGGGTTACCTTGTCCATGTCTTATCACCTTCTACAATTAATATCTACACTATCACTGAATTAGGTTTCATTGTCCATATCTTATCATCTTCAACAGATATAATGACCTAAACTAACATCGCGCCTGCCGCGGTCGCATGCACGGACTAAACTAAATTCGCGCCAGCCCTACTCTGCACAAAAGCTATATAATTTTAAAATCTAGAGATCCTACAACTATTTTACTTATACATATAGATTGAGGGATGAATGCTCTTTCCCACTGTCTGTCTGGGATTTTCGTTTGTGTAACAGTTCGACAGTAAATTGTCACTTAATTTGGACGCGCTTGCCGTCGCCAATTGTACCGGTGAGCGCACTTTGCAACAGAAGCTATTTGATTTTAAAAACTAAAAGGCTTAAAATTATTTTGCGCATACATATTGGTTGAGGAATGAATGCTCTTTCACACTGTCTTTCTGGGATTTTAGTTAGGTCAGCAGATTGGCAGTAAATTGTCACTGAGGTTATATGCGCACGCAGCCACCTGCTAGCGACCGTTACGGCAGATATTGTTTCTTATCGAAAACTAATGGCCTTAACGTTTTTCTGCGCGCGTGTGTAAGATGGTGAAAGTATGCACTTTCAGACAGGGGGCCTTTCTTGTCCCTAGATTCTGTAGTTTGCCAGTGAATTGTTACCGAGTCAAGACGCGAACGCCGTACCCGAGTGAGGCCGGGCTGCGCTCGTTACACAGTGACCTTTGATATCAAAAGAAATATCTGCCTTAAAAACTTTTCACACACGCAGTATGACAGATAAGTGCATCTACTCTCAACAAGTGGGCCTGTATTCCACCCCTGCTCTCTGGTTCACCGGTAAGGCGGCGCAAACACACAACATTCCATCAGTTTCAAAGGATCCCGTATTGCAAATGCGCTGCACTTACTGTGATGGTGTCTTCCACAGCATCTCAGGAACTTATCACAACTCCAATGGCGTATATTGATTTACGGTGAAGCATTATAATCACGTGTATTTGGAGGAATATGTGTAGGCTGCTGCAGCACTTGTAGGCCGAAGAAAAATATTTATAACTCGATCACCAGATATAGGTTGAAGATCAGCCTTCTGTGGAACAATTGCGGCACTGTTGTAGAACTGCCACCAAATTTTCTTCGGTATTGAAGCACTCTTACGCACTCAAAATATCGTGGGAACACGCACAGATAGCACTCGCAAAGGACAGCATCGCGTATTTCACATAACCGATCGTATTTCCTGAAGTATTTTAGGTAAAACGATAAAATTTGAGTATGACACGTGATTTGTAGATAGGGACAGCGGGAATCTCGTTAATCCATTC
>NW_025725176.1:660000-665000 GCF_021461395.2 Schistocerca americana | reverse complement strand
GATTACGGGGCCTCGGATGAGTCCCGTATCGTTATTTTTCGTCACTACCTCCCCGTGCCGGGAGTGGGTAATTTGCGCGCCTGCTGCCTTCCTTGGATGTGGTAGCCGTTTCTCAGGCTCCCTCTCCGGAATCGAACCCTGATTCCCCGTTACCCGTTACAACCATGGTAGGCGCAGAACCTACCATCGACAGTTGATAAGGCAGACATTTGAAAGATGCGTCGCCGGTACGAGGACCGTGCGATCAGCCCAAAGTTATTCAGAGTCACCAAGGCAAACGGACCGGACGAGCCGACCGATTGGTTTTGATCTAATAAAAGCGTCCCTTCCATCTCTGGTCGGGACTCTGTTTGCATGTATTAGCTCTAGAATTACCACAGTTATCCAAGTAACGTGGGTACGATCTAAGGAACCATAACTGATTTAATGAGCCATTCGCGGTTTCACCTTAATGCGGCTTGTACTGAGACATGCATGGCTTAATCTTTGAGACAAGCATATGACTACTGGCAGGATCAACCAGGGAGCTGCGTCAACTAGAGCTGAGCAGCCGGCCGCCCGGGAGTGTGTCCCGGGGGCCCGCGCGAACACGCAAGCGTCCGCTCAATTATTCTGCAAACAGGAGGAGGCTGAGCTCCCCTGCACGATACACCTCGAAACCCTCTCAGGTCCCGGCGGCGCGCAGCGCCGTCCTAAGTACTTGGTCGGGTTCGAGAGAGGCGCAATCGCCCGGAGTTTGGCGAGTAGACGCTTTAGGTGCGACCACCCGTGCTCCCAACTGAGCTTGCCGCTGCCGACAGAGGCCCGGGAGCGTGCTGTCGTGGCATTGCCGGCGGGAGACAACACGCGCCACCTACGGTGGCCGGCAGCTCCAACGCCAGCGCCACAGAAGGACAAAAGCCCCACTTGGGTGCCGAAGCGAACTCTCCCAGCACAGCGCACGCGCCAACACGTCCGCACAGCTGCGATACAAACCACCTGCGAGAACCGCAGAGGCGACCGAGTAGCAGACGGCGTCGCGGCGCCGAGCGCCGGGCGGCGGCGCATCCTCAGCGCACACAGTCCTCAATCGGACCAGCACACTGCAGATGTCCACCGCGCTTCGCACCGGGCCCGCGAGGACCTACTTTGGCCGCACGGCGCCGCGTGCAGGGTGCGCCGGCGCGCAGCTGCGCCGCCTGCCGCCTCCGTCGGCCGGCGCGCCTGCCACTGGCCGCCCCCACCAGCCGGCTGTAGCGCGTGCGCCCACGCACCGCGCGGCCAGCACGCCGGGAGGCCCCCCCTCACCGGCCGGGGACGGTCCCACCCAGCCACCGCCGCGTATCGCTTCACACCCACATGCCATTCACGTTCGTGGGCATGGTGGGTATCGCTGAAACAACCGGTTGGTAGCTCAACCGATCGTCGCCATCACTGATTCACCTCTAGCGAGAACAACCGCACCACAACGGTTTACCAGTTGTTCATTTGCGTAACGTCACCAGCAAACGTAGACGTCCATCGCCATTTGCAAATTCAACGATTGTTGCATGCCTGTGTCAGGTGTCACGACACACTATGTCTGCCCACATACACGCAACAACATGTGCACGCTTCGCGAACACGTGGAAGGTGGCCCCCGTACGTATGCGATGTCCATTGCGCGAACGACTGTCAACCGGCCTCTGTCGCATGTCGCAGATGTGGAACGCAGTGCACCATGCTGTCACGGTGTGTGAGAAGAGACGACTACGTCTGACAACACGCGCCACTACATCAACAGACGGCTCATGCTGATCGCCATCCAGGGCATACCACACTGCAATCCGGCTCTTATAGGGAGACGACACATAGCTGAGTGCACAACAGTTGGACCGCATGGTTCGCCGTTGTTGGCGCAGTCGTTGTACGGTCACATGTACCACGATGTATCATTCAGTACATGAGGACCAATGTGCAGTACAGTGTGTGATTTGGACGTACAACATCAGCGGACAGTTGACACAGGCCGTACCACAGCGTAGGCTAAGTGCTTCGCCATGCGAATGCCAATGAACAACTGCGAAGGGCATTGAGCATGTACGTCCTGCTGCCATCCACATTACAGTGTATCGCTGCAAGGTGTTTAACATGAAGCGATACACTGGGGACCAGGCAGTGCGAGTAGCAAACTATATTGCGGGGGTTGCAGTTAGGCAACACTACACTAATTTAACGCGTCGTATGACAATTACAGAGCGGGTTAAGGCCCAACGTGTGTTGGGTTAAGGCCCAACGTGTGTTGGGTTAAGGCCCAACGTGTGTTGGGTTAAGGCCCAACGTGTGTTGGGTTAAGGCCCAACGTGTGTTGGGTTAAGGCCCAACGTGTGTTGGGTTAAGGCCCAACGTGTGTTGGGTTAAGGCCCAACGTGTGTTGGGTTAAGGCCCAACGTGTGTTGGGTTAAGGCCCAACGTGTGTTGGGTTAAGGCCCAACGTGTGTTGGGTTAAGGCCCAACGTGTGTTGGGTTAAGGCCCAACGTGTGTTGGGTTAAGGCCCAACGTGTGTTGGGTTAAGGCCCAACGTGGGTTGGGTTAAGGCGCAACGTGGGTTGGGTTAAGGCCCAACGTGGGTTGGGTTAAGGCGCAACGTGGGTTGGGTTAAGGCGCAACGTGGGTTGGGTTAAGGCGCAACGTGGGTTAGGTTAAGGCGCAACGTGGGTTAGGTTAAGGCGCAACGTAGGTTAGGTTAAGGCGCAATATAGGTTAGGTTAAGGCGCAATATAGGTTAGGTTAAGGCGCAATATAGGTTAGGTTAAGGCGCAATATAGGTTAGGTTAAGGCGCAATATAGGTTAGGTTAAGGCGCAATATAGGTTAGGTTAAGGCGCAACGTAGGTTAGGTTAAGGCGCAACATAGGTTAGGTTAAGGCGCAACATAGGTTAGGTTAAGGCGCAACATGGGTTAGGTTAAGGCGCAATATAGGTTAGGTTAAGGCACAATATGGGTTAGGTTAAGGCACAATATGGGTTAGGTTAAGGCACAATATGGGTTAGGTTAAGGCACAATATGGGTTAGGTTAAGGCACAATATGGGTTAGGTTAAGGCACAATATGGGTTAGGTTAAGGCACAATATGGGTTAGGTTAAGGCACAATATGGGTTAGGTTAAGGCACAATATGGGTTAGGTTAAGGCACAATATGGGTTAGGTTAAGGCACAATATGGGTTAGGTTAAGGCACAATATGGGTTAGGTTAAGGCACAATATGGGTTAGGTTAAGGCACAATATGGGTTAGGTTAAGGCACAATATGGGTTAGGTTAAGGCACAATATGGGTTAGGTTAAGGCACAATATGGGTTAGGTTAAGGCACAATATGGGTTAGGTTAAGGCACAATATGGGTTAGGTTAAGGCACAATATGGGTTAGGTTAAGGCACAATATGGGTTAGGTTAAGGCACAATATGGGTTAGGTTAAGGCACAATATGGGTTAGGTTAAGGCACAATATGGGTTAGGTTAAGGCACAATATGGGTTAGGTTAAGGCACAATATGGGTTAGGTTAAGGCACAATATGGGTTAGGTTAAGGCACAATGTGGGTTAGGTTAAGGCACAATGTGGGTTAGGTTAAGGCACAACGTGGGTTAGGTTAAGGCACAACGTGGGTTAGGTTAAGGCACAACGTGGGTTAGGTTAAGGCACAACGTGGGTTAGGTTAAGGCACAACGTGGGTTAGGTTAAGGCACAACGTGGGTTAGGTTAAGGCACAACGTGGGTTAGGTTAAGGCACAACGTGGGTTAGGTTAAGGCACAACGTGGGTTAGGTTAAGGCACAATACGGGTTAGGTTAAGGCACAATACGGGTTAGGTTAAGGCACAATACGGGTTAGGTTAAGGCACAATACGGGTTAGGTTAAGGCACAATACGGGTTAGGTTAAGGCACAATACGGGTTAGGTTAAGGCACAATACGGGTTAGGTTAAGGCACAATACGGGTTAGGTTAAGGCACAATACGGGTTAGGTTAAGGCACAATACGGGTTAGGTTAAGGCACAATACGGGTTAGGTTAAGGCACAATACGGGTTAGGTTAAGGCACAATACGGGTTAGGTTAAGGCACAATACGGGTTAGGTTAAGGCACAATACGGGTTAGGTTAAGGCACAATACGGGTTAGGTTAAGGCACAATACGGGTTAGGTTAAGGCACAATATGGGTTAGGTTAAGGCACAATATGGGTTAGGTTAAGGCACAATATGGGTTAGGTTAAGGCACAATATGGGTTAGGTTAAGGCACAATATGGGTTAGGTTAAGGCACAATATGGGTTAGGTTAAGGCACAATATGGGTTAGGTTAAGGCACAATATGGGTTAGGTTAAGGCACAATATGGGTTAGGTTAAGGCACAATATGGGTTAGGTTAAGGCACAATATGGGTTAGGTTAAGGCACAACGTGGGTTAGGTTAAGGCACAACGTGGGTTAGGTTAAGGCACAACGTGGGTTAGGTTAAGGCACAACGTGGGTTAGGTTAAGGCACAACGTGGGTTAGGTTAAGGCACAACGTGGGTTAGGTTAAGGCACAACGTGGGTTAGGTTAAGGCACAACGTGGGTTAGGTTAAGGCACAACGTGGGTTAGGTTAAGGCACAATACGGGTTAGGTTAAGGCACAATACGGGTTAGGTTAAGGCACAATACGGGTTAGGTTAAGGCACAATACGGGTTAGGTTAAGGCACAATACGGGTTAGGTTAAGGCACAATACGGGTTAGGTTAAGGCACAATACGGGTTAGGTTAAGGCACAATACGGGTTAGGTTAAGGCACAATACGGGTTAGGTTAAGGCACAATACGGGTTAGGTTAAGGCACAACGTGGGTTAGGTTAAGGCACAACGTGGGTTAGGTTAAGGCACAACGTGGGTTAGGTTAAGGCACAACGTGGGTTAGGTTAAGGCACAACGTGGGTTAGGTTAAGGCACAACGTGGGTTAGGTTAAGGCACAATACGGGTTAGGTTAAGGCACAATACGGGTTAGGTTAAGGC
>NW_025725176.1:645000-652500 GCF_021461395.2 Schistocerca americana | reverse complement strand
ACGCTGATTCCTTCAGTGTAGCGCGCGTGCGGCCCAGAACATCTAAGGGCATCACAGACCTGTTATTGCTCAATCTCGTGCGGCTAGAAGCCGCCTGTCCCTCTAAGAAGAAAAGTAATCGCTGACAGCACGAAGGATGTCACGCGACTAGTTAGCAGGCTAGAGTCTCGTTCGTTATCGGAATTAACCAGACAAATCGCTCCACCAACTAAGAACGGCCATGCACCACCACCCACCGAATCAAGAAAGAGCTATCAATCTGTCAATCCTTCCGGTGTCCGGGCCTGGTGAGGTTTCCCGTGTTGAGTCAAATTAAGCCGCAGGCTCCACTCCTGGTGGTGCCCTTCCGTCAATTCCTTTAAGTTTCAGCTTTGCAACCATACTTCCCCCGGAACCCAAAAGCTTTGGTTTCCCGGAGGCTGCCCGCCGAGTCATCGGAGGAACTGCGGCGGATCGCTGGCTGGCATCGTTTATGGTTAGAACTAGGGCGGTATCTGATCGCCTTCGAACCTCTAACTTTCGTTCTTGATTAATGAAAACATACTTGGCAAATGCTTTCGCTTCTGTTCGTCTTGCGACGATCCAAGAATTTCACCTCTAACGGCGCAATACGAATGCCCCCGCCTGTCCCTATTAATCATTACCTCGGGTTCCGAAAACCAACAAAATAGAACCGAGGTCCTATTCCATTATTCCATGCACACAGTATTCAGGCGGGCTTGCCTGCTTTAAGCACTCTAATTTGTTCAAAGTAAACGTGCCGGCCCACCGAGACACTCACTCAAGAGCACCCTGGTAGGATTGCAACGGGGTCCGCCTCGGGACGCACGAGCACGCACGAGGCGCGTCGCACGCCTTCAGCTCGCCCCACCGGCAGGACGTCCCACGATACATGCCAGTTAAACACCGACGGGCGGTGAACCAACAGCGTGGGACACAAATCCAACTACGAGCTTTTTAACCGCAACAACTTTAATATACGCTATTGGAGCTGGAATTACCGCGGCTGCTGGCACCAGACTTGCCCTCCAATAGATACTCGTTAAAGGATTTAAAGTGTACTCATTCCGATTACGGGGCCTCGGATGAGTCCCGTATCGTTATTTTTCGTCACTACCTCCCCGTGCCGGGAGTGGGTAATTTGCGCGCCTGCTGCCTTCCTTGGATGTGGTAGCCGTTTCTCAGGCTCCCTCTCCGGAATCGAACCCTGATTCCCCGTTACCCGTTACAACCATGGTAGGCGCAGAACCTACCATCGACAGTTGATAAGGCAGACATTTGAAAGATGCGTCGCCGGTACGAGGACCGTGCGATCAGCCCAAAGTTATTCAGAGTCACCAAGGCAAACGGACCGGACGAGCCGACCGATTGGTTTTGATCTAATAAAAGCGTCCCTTCCATCTCTGGTCGGGACTCTGTTTGCATGTATTAGCTCTAGAATTACCACAGTTATCCAAGTAACGTGGGTACGATCTAAGGAACCATAACTGATTTAATGAGCCATTCGCGGTTTCACCTTAATGCGGCTTGTACTGAGACATGCATGGCTTAATCTTTGAGACAAGCATATGACTACTGGCAGGATCAACCAGGGAGCTGCGTCAACTAGAGCTGAGCAGCCGGCCGCCCGGGAGTGTGTCCCGGGGGCCCGCGCGAACACGCAAGCGTCCGCTCAATTATTCTGCAAACAGGAGGAGGCTGAGCTCCCCTGCACGATACACCTCGAAACCCTCTCAGGTCCCGGCGGCGCGCAGCGCCGTCCTAAGTACTTGGTCGGGTTCGAGAGAGGCGCAATCGCCCGGAGTTTGGCGAGTAGACGCTTTAGGTGCGACCACCCGTGCTCCCAACTGAGCTTGCCGCTGCCGACAGAGGCCCGGGAGCGTGCTGTCGTGGCATTGCCGGCGGGAGACAACACGCGCCACCTACGGTGGCCGGCAGCTCCAACGCCAGCGCCACAGAAGGACAAAAGCCCCACTTGGGTGCCGAAGCGAACTCTCCCAGCACAGCGCACGCGCCAACACGTCCGCACAGCTGCGATACAAACCACCTGCGAGAACCGCAGAGGCGACCGAGCAGCAGACGGCGTCGCGGCGCCGAGCGCCGGGCGGCGGCGCATCCTCAGCGCACACAGTCCTCAATCGGACCAGCACACTGCAGATGTCCACCGCGCTTCGCACCGGGCCCGCGAGGACCTACTTTGGCCGCACGGCGCCGCGTGCAGGGTGCGCCGGCGCGCAGCTGCGCCGCCTGCCGCCTCCGTCGGCCGGCGCGCCTGCCACTGGCCGCCCCCACCAGCCGGCTGTAGCGCGTGCGCCCACGCACCGCGCGGCCAGCACGCCGGGAGGCCCCCCCTCACCGGCCGGGGACGGTCCCACCCAGCCACCGCCGCGTATCGCTTCACACCCACATGCCATTCACGTTCGTGGGCATGGTGGGTATCGCTGAAACAACCGGTTGGTAGCTCAACCGATCGTCGCCATCACTGATTCACCTCTAGCGAGAACAACCGCACCACAACGGTTTACCAGTTGTTCATTTGCGTAACGTCACCAGCAAACGTAGACGTCCATCGCCATTTGCAAATTCAACGATTGTTGCATGCCTGTGTCAGGTGTCACGACACACTATGTCTGCCCACATACACGCAACAACATGTGCACGCTTCGCGAACACGTGGAAGGTGGCCCCCGTACGTATGCGATGTCCATTGCGCGAACGACTGTCAACCGGCCTCTGTCGCATGTCGCAGATGTGGAACGCAGTGCACCATGCTGTCACGGTGTGTGAGAAGAGACGACTACGTCTGACAACACGCGCCACTACATCAACAGACGGCTCATGCTGATCGCCATCCAGGGCATACCACACTGCAATCCGGCTCTTATAGGGAGACGACACATAGCTGAGTGCACAACAGTTGGACCGCATGGTTCGCCGTTGTTGGCGCAGTCGTTGTACGGTCACATGTACCACGATGTATCATTCAGTACATGAGGACCAATGTGCAGTACAGTGTGTGATTTGGACGTACAACATCAGCGGACAGTTGACACAGGCCGTACCACAGCGTAGGCTAAGTGCTTCGCCATGCGAATGCCAATGAACAACTGCGAAGGGCATTGAGCATGTACGTCCTGCTGCCATCCACATTACAGTGTATCGCTGCAAGGTGTTTAACATGAAGCGATACACTGGGGACCAGGCAGTGCGAGTAGCAAACTATATTGCGGGGGTTGCAGTTAGGCAACACTACACTAATTTAACGCGTCGTATGACAATTACAGAGCGGGTTAAGGCCCAACGTGTGTTGGGTTAAGGCCCAACGTGTGTTGGGTTAAGGCCCAACGTGTGTTGGGTTAAGGCCCAACGTGTGTTGGGTTAAGGCCCAACGTGTGTTGGGTTAAGGCCCAACGTGTGTTGGGTTAAGGCCCAACGTGTGTTGGGTTAAGGCCCAACGTGTGTTGGGTTAAGGCCCAACGTGTGTTGGGTTAAGGCCCAACGTGTGTTGGGTTAAGGCCCAACGTGTGTTGGGTTAAGGCCCAACGTGTGTTGGGTTAAGGCCCAACGTGTGTTGGGTTAAGGCCCAACGTGGGTTGGGTTAAGGCGCAACGTGGGTTGGGTTAAGGCGCAACGTGGGTTGGGTTAAGGCGCAACGTGGGTTGGGTTAAGGCGCAACGTGGGTTAGGTTAAGGCGCAACGTGGGTTAGGTTAAGGCGCAACGTAGGTTAGGTTAAGGCGCAATATAGGTTAGGTTAAGGCGCAATATAGGTTAGGTTAAGGCGCAATATAGGTTAGGTTAAGGCGCAATATAGGTTAGGTTAAGGCGCAATATAGGTTAGGTTAAGGCGCAATATAGGTTAGGTTAAGGCGCAACGTAGGTTAGGTTAAGGCGCAACATAGGTTAGGTTAAGGCGCAACATAGGCTAGGTTAAGGCGCAACATGGGTTAGGTTAAGGCGCAATATAGGTTAGGTTAAGGCACAATATGGGTTAGGTTAAGGCACAATATGGGTTAGGTTAAGGCACAATATGGGTTAGGTTAAGGCACAATATGGGTTAGGTTAAGGCACAATATGGGTTAGGTTAAGGCACAATATGGGTTAGGTTAAGGCACAATATGGGTTAGGTTAAGGCACAATATGGGTTAGGTTAAGGCACAATATGGGTTAGGTTAAGGCACAATATGGGTTAGGTTAAGGCACAATATGGGTTAGGTTAAGGCACAATATGGGTTAGGTTAAGGCACAATATGGGTTAGGTTAAGGCACAATATGGGTTAGGTTAAGGCACAATATGGGTTAGGTTAAGGCACAATATGGGTTAGGTTAAGGCACAATATGGGTTAGGTTAAGGCACAATATGGGTTAGGTTAAGGCACAATATGGGTTAGGTTAAGGCACAATATGGGTTAGGTTAAGGCACAATATGGGTTAGGTTAAGGCACAATATGGGTTAGGTTAAGGCACAATATGGGTTAGGTTAAGGCACAATATGGGTTAGGTTAAGGCACAATATGGGTTAGGTTAAGGCACAATATGGGTTAGGTTAAGGCACAATATGGGTTAGGTTAAGGCACAATATGGGTTAGGTTAAGGCACAACGTGGGTTAGGTTACACAACGTGGGTTAGGTTAAGGCACAACGTGGGTTAGGTTAAGGCACAACGTGGGTTAGGTTAAGGCACAACGTGGGTTAGGTTAAGGCACAACGTGGGTTAGGTTAAGGCACAACGTGGGTTAGGTTAAGGCACAACGTGGGTTAGGTTAAGGCACAACGTGGGTTAGGTTAAGGCACAATACGGGTTAGGTTAAGGCACAATACGGGTTAGGTTAAGGCACAATACGGGTTAGGTTAAGGCACAATACGGGTTAGGTTAAGGCACAATACGGGTTAGGTTAAGGCACAATACGGGTTAGGTTAAGGCACAATATGGGTTAGGTTAAGGCACAATATGGGTTAGGTTAAGGCACAATATGGGTTAGGTTAAGGCACAATATGGGTTAGGTTAAGGCACAATATGGGTTAGGTTAAGGCACAATATGGGTTAGGTTAAGGCACAATATGGGTTAGGTTAAGGCACAATATGGGTTAGGTTAAGGCACAATATGGGTTAGGTTAAGGCACAATATGGGTTAGGTTAAGGCACAATATGGGTTAGGTTAAGGCACAATATGGGTTAGGTTAAGGCACAATATGGGTTAGGTTAAGGCACAATATGGGTTAGGTTAAGGCACAACGTGGGTTAGGTTAAGGCACAACGTGGGTTAGGTTAAGGCACAACGTGGGTTAGGTTAAGGCACAACGTGGGTTAGGTTAAGGCACAACGTGGGTTAGGTTAAGGCACAACGTGGGTTAGGTTAAGGCACAACGTGGGTTAGGTTAAGGCACAACGTGGGTTAGGTTAAGGCACAACGTGGGTTAGGTTAAGGCACAATACGGGTTAGGTTAAGGCACAATACGGGTTAGGTTAAGGCACAATACGGGTTAGGTTAAGGCACAATACGGGTTAGGTTAAGGCACAATACGGGTTAGGTTAAGGCACAATACGGGTTAGGTTAAGGCACAATACGGGTTAGGTTAAGGCACAATACGGGTTAGGTTAAGGCACAATACGGGTTAGGTTAAGGCACAATACGGGTTAGGTTAAGGCACAACGTGGGTTAGGTTAAGGCACAACGTGGGTTAGGTTAAGGCACAACGTGGGTTAGGTTAAGGCACAACGTGGGTTAGGTTAAGGCACAACGTGGGTTAGGTTAAGGCACAACGTGGGTTAGGTTAAGGCACAACGTGGGTTAGGTTAAGGCACAATACGGGTTAGGTTAAGGCACAATACGGGTTAGGTTAAGGCACAATACGGGTTAGGTTAAGGCACAATACGGGTTAGGTTAAGGCACAATACGGGTTAGGTTAAGGGACAATACGGGTTAGGTTAAGGCACAATACGGGTTAGGTTAAGGCACAATACGGGTTAGGTTAAGGCACAATACGGGTTAGGTTAAGGTACACATTGTTGTAAGGAAAGGTGTTTTGGGGGGGGGGGGGGGGGCCGGTTTGTTGATTGTGATTATCGTAAGTAAATGACTGCGGCATCATCTGATTTGCCACGTCAGGGTGCACCTTTGGCTCATAACAGGCGGCGCTCTGATTCCATGCTTGTGGCAGACCTGTGTCTTTCATTCCTGCCATTGTTTGTGTGCTGTGACAGGAGGCAGTATTGTGATGTTGGGTGTACCCCTGTGTAGGACATGTGTGGGTGTTGGTGGCTTAGCTGAGCAATGGTGGTTGTCGGAAGGGTGGGATATTCTGTTTTGTGAGTGGACCTCCCGGTCTGGTTATGATAGTGTGGATAGTCTAATGTGGCGGAGAGGATGCACTGGGTGTTGTTCCATGCTGGTGCTTACATATTGTCTCTGTGCCTGTTACAGGCAGAGAGTAGTGCGTGATAAGAGTGTCTGGCTGACGTGTGGTTGTGATTGTGAGCAGAGTCTTTCAGCATGTATACGGACAGTTGTATACATTATCTGTATTTTGATGGCTCTATCTATTACTAATCAGCGCCGTGTATACGTTTCATCCGGTTCCAGTCGAAACTGTTGTATCTCTGTACATTAGTGACACGGCGAGGCCGCCATGTAGTTACTCGTCTCGGCAGCTTCCACCGGTGTATGGCAAATGATTATAAGGAATCAGTCTAGTCGTCAATACCGATAGTGTGACGTCACATGTCTGGGGTGGGGGACGCTGCGCCCTTCCGGTGGGTCATGGCCTAGAAAGACTCTTCCCACGCAGGGGGGCTTGGACTGTCATTGACTCTTCCGAGTAATATACTTGCCGTACGTTTTTGCGACTGCGAGTGCAACGCTCACCGGTACCGACATGGATGGAGCGCCTCCTAGCTGACCGCTGAGCATCTGCATTCGTACAGAGAGCAACGCGATCGCGTCTGTAGCTCGTAAGTGGTACAGCTCGCAGCTCATGTATAGGGACAGCGGGAATGTCGCATATTGGACATAACTCTTCATGAAACGCACGTTATAGGGGTGGATTGCACATTGCGCGTGCGAGCAAAGTCCGCCGTTCATCCGCTGGAGTTGCGGGTTGGGCGGTTGGGGTGGGGCACGAACGGGTGCAGGTGGAGTGATTGCCGGTCCACGACTTCGTGCGGCAGAGGCGCTGGCGTTGGGGTGCTGTTGTCGACAGAGGATGCAGGCTTTGTGGGTGGGGTCGAAAGAAGGGCACTGTGGGCCCATGGCTGTCTTAGTCGGCTTGGCGTCTCATAGATGACGGTATCGTCGTTGCAGGAGGTCATGTTGCGGGAGACCTACAGATGGCGGTATGTTTTGCGGTGCGCTCGGCATGGCGGACGTAGTGTTGTCAGATTCGCATAGATGGAGGTATTGCATGTGGTTTCGCCGTATTTTCATAGATGGCGATACTGTTTTGCCGGCATGGTTGGCGTAGTTCCGTCGGATCCCTGTAGATGGAGGTGCCGTTTCTGGGCT
>NW_025725176.1:630000-635000 GCF_021461395.2 Schistocerca americana | reverse complement strand
CGGGCCCGCGAGGACCTACTTTGGCCGCACGGCGCCGCGTGCAGGGTGCGCCGGCGCGCAGCTGCGCCGCCTGCCGCCTCCGTCGGCCGGCGCGCCTGCCACTGGCCGCCCCCACCAGCCGGCTGTAGCGCGTGCGCCCACGCACCGCGCGGCCAGCACGCCGGGAGGCCCCCCCTCACCGGCCGGGGACGGTCCCACCCAGCCACCGCCGCGTATCGCTTCACACCCACATGCCATTCACGTTCGTGGGCATGGTGGGTATCGCTGAAACAACCGGTTGGTAGCTCAACCGATCGTCGCCATCACTGATTCACCTCTAGCGAGAACAACCGCACCACAACGGTTTACCAGTTGTTCATTTGCGTAACGTCACCAGCAAACGTAGACGTCCATCGCCATTTGCAAATTCAACGATTGTTGCATGCCTGTGTCAGGTGTCACGACACACTATGTCTGCCCACATACACGCAACAACATGTGCACGCTTCGCGAACACGTGGAAGGTGGCCCCCGTACGTATGCGATGTCCATTGCGCGAACGACTGTCAACCGGCCTCTGTCGCATGTCGCAGATGTGGAACGCAGTGCACCATGCTGTCACGGTGTGTGAGAAGAGACGACTACGTCTGACAACACGCGCCACTACATCAACAGACGGCTCATGCTGATCGCCATCCAGGGCATACCACACTGCAATCCGGCTCTTATAGGGAGACGACACATAGCTGAGTGCACAACAGTTGGACCGCATGGTTCGCCGTTGTTGGCGCAGTCGTTGTACGGTCACATGTACCACGATGTATCATTCAGTACATGAGGACCAATGTGCAGTACAGTGTGTGATTTGGACGTACAACATCAGCGGACAGTTGACACAGGCCGTACCACAGCGTAGGCTAAGTGCTTCGCCATGCGAATGCCAATGAACAACTGCGAAGGGCATTGAGCATGTACGTCCTGCTGCCATCCACATTACAGTGTATCGCTGCAAGGTGTTTAACATGAAGCGATACACTGGGGACCAGGCAGTGCGAGTAGCAAACTATATTGCGGGGGTTGCAGTTAGGCAACACTACACTAATTTAACGCGTCGTATGACAATTACAGAGCGGGTTAAGGCCCAACGTGTGTTGGGTTAAGGCCCAACGTGTGTTGGGTTAAGGCCCAACGTGTGTTGGGTTAAGGCCCAACGTGTGTTGGGTTAAGGCCCAACGTGTGTTGGGTTAAGGCCCAACGTGTGTTGGGTTAAGGCCCAACGTGTGTTGGGTTAAGGCCCAACGTGTGTTGGGTTAAGGCCCAACGTGTGTTGGGTTAAGGCCCAACGTGTGTTGGGTTAAGGCCCAACGTGTGTTGGGTTAAGGCCCAACGTGTGTTGGGTTAAGGCCCAACGTGTGTTGGGTTAAGGCCCAACGTGTGTTGGGTTAAGGCCCAACGTGTGTTGGGTTAAGGCCCAACGTGGGTTGGGTTAAGGCGCAACGTGGGTTGGGTTAAGGCCCAACGTGGGTTGGGTTAAGGCGCAACGTGGGTTGGGTTAAGGCGCAACGTGGGTTGGGTTAAGGCGCAACGTGGGTTAGGTTAAGGCGCAACGTGGGTTAGGTTAAGGCGCAACGTAGGTTAGGTTAAGGCGCAATATAGGTTAGGTTAAGGCGCAATATAGGTTAGGTTAAGGCGCAATATAGGTTAGGTTAAGGCGCAATATAGGTTAGGTTAAGGCGCAATATAGGTTAGGTTAAGGCGCAATATAGGTTAGGTTAAGGCGCAACATAGGTTAGGTTAAGGCGCAACATAGGTTAGGTTAAGGCGCAACATGGGTTAGGTTAAGGCGCAATATAGGTTAGGTTAAGGCACAATATGGGTTAGGTTAAGGCACAATATGGGTTAGGTTAAGGCACAATATGGGTTAGGTTAAGGCACAATATGGGTTAGGTTAAGGCACAATATGGGTTAGGTTAAGGCACAATATGGGTTAGGTTAAGGCACAATATGGGTTAGGTTAAGGCACAATATGGGTTAGGTTAAGGCACAATATGGGTTAGGTTAAGGCACAATATGGGTTAGGTTAAGGCACAATATGGGTTAGGTTAAGGCACAATATGGGTTAGGTTAAGGCACAATATGGGTTAGGTTAAGGCACAATATGGGTTAGGTTAAGGCACAATATGGGTTAGGTTAAGGCACAATATGGGTTAGGTTAAGGCACAATATGGGTTAGGTTAAGGCACAATATGGGTTAGGTTAAGGCACAATATGGGTTAGGTTAAGGCACAATATGGGTTAGGTTAAGGCACAATATGGGTTAGGTTAAGGCACAATATGGGTTAGGTTAAGGCACAATATGGGTTAGGTTAAGGCACAATATGGGTTAGGTTAAGGCACAATATGGGTTAGGTTAAGGCACAATATGGGTTAGGTTAAGGCACAATATGGGTTAGGTTAAGGCACAATATGGGTTAGGTTAAGGCACAATATGGGTTAGGTTAAGGCACAATATGGGTTAGGTTAAGGCACAATATGGGTTAGGTTAAGGCACAACGTGGGTTAGGTTAAGGCACAACGTGGGTTAGGTTAAGGCACAACGTGGGTTAGGTTAAGGCACAACGTGGGTTAGGTTAAGGCACAACGTGGGTTAGGTTAAGGCACAACGTGGGTTAGGTTAAGGCACAACGTGGGTTAGGTTAAGGCACAACGTGGGTTAGGTTAAGGCACAACGTGGGTTAGGTTAAGGCACAATACGGGTTAGGTTAAGGCACAATACGGGTTAGGTTAAGGCACAATACGGGTTAGGTTAAGGCACAATACGGGTTAGGTTAAGGCACAATACGGGTTAGGTTAAGGCACAATACGGGTTAGGTTAAGGCACAATACGGGTTAGGTTAAGGCACAATACGGGTTAGGTTAAGGCACAATACGGGTTAGGTTAAGGCACAATACGGGTTAGGTTAAGGCACAATACGGGTTAGGTTAAGGCACAATACGGGTTAGGTTAAGGCACAATACGGGTTAGGTTAAGGTACAATACGGGTTAGGTTAAGGCACAATACGGGTTAGGTTAAGGCACAATACGGGTTAGGTTAAGGCACAATATGGGTTAGGTTAAGGCACAATATGGGTTAGGTTAAGGCACAATATGGGTTAGGTTAAGGCACAATATGGGTTAGGTTAAGGCACAATATGGGTTAGGTTAAGGCACAATATGGGTTAGGTTAAGGCACAATATGGGTTAGGTTAAGGCACAATATGGGTTAGGTTAAGGCACAATATGGGTTAGGTTAAGGCACAATATGGGTTAGGTTAAGGCACAATATGGGTTAGGTTAAGGCACAATATGGGTTAGGTTAAGGCACAATATGGGTTAGGTTAAGGCACAATATGGGTTAGGTTAAGGCACAATATGGGTTAGGTTAAGGCACAACGTGGGTTAGGTTAAGGCACAACGTGGGTTAGGTTAAGGCACAACGTGGGTTAGGTTAAGGCACAACGTGGGTTAGGTTAAGGCACAACGTGGGTTAGGTTAAGGCACAACGTGGGTTAGGTTAAGGCACAACGTGGGTTAGGTTAAGGCACAACGTGGGTTAGGTTAAGGCACAATACGGGTTAGGTTAAGGCACAATACGGGTTAGGTTAAGGCACAATACGGGTTAGGTTAAGGCACAATACGGGTTAGGTTAAGGCACAATACGGGTTAGGTTAAGGCACAATACGGGTTAGGTTAAGGCACAATACGGGTTAGGTTAAGGCACAATACGGGTTAGGTTAAGGCACAATACGGGTTAGGTTAAGGCACAACGTGGGTTAGGTTAAGGCACAACGTGGGTTAGGTTAAGGCACAACGTGGGTTAGGTTAAGGCACAACGTGGGTTAGGTTAAGGCACAACGTGGGTTAGGTTAAGGCACAACGTGGGTTAGGTTAAGGCACAACGTGGGTTAGGTTAAGGCACAATACGGGTTAGGTTAAGGCACAATACGGGTTAGGTTAAGGCACAATACGGGTTAGGTTAAGGCACAATACGGGTTAGGTTAAGGCACAATACGGGTTAGGTTAAGGGACAATACGGGTTAGGTTAAGGCACAATACGGGTTAGGTTAAGGCACAATACGGGTTAGGTTAAGGCACAATACGGGTTAGGTTAAGGTACACATTGTTGTAAGGAAAGGTGTTTTGGGGGGGGGGGGCCGGTTTGTTGATTGTGATTATCGTAAGTAAATGACTGCGGCATCATCTGATTTGCCACGTCAGGGTGCACCTTTGGCTCATAACAGGCGGCGCTCTGATTCCATGCTTGTGGCAGACCTGTGTCTTTCATTCCTGCCATTGTTTGTGTGCTGTGACAGGAGGCAGTATTGTGATGTTGGGTGTACCCCTGTGTAGGACATGTGTGGGTGTTGGTGGCTTAGCTGAGCAATGGTGGTTGTCGGAAGGGTGGGATATTCTGTTTTGTGAGTGGACCTCCCGGTCTGGTTATGATAGTGTGGATAGTCTAATGTGGCGGAGAGGATGCACTGGGTGTTGTTCCATGCTGGTGCTTACATATTGTCTCTGTGCCTGTTACTGGCAGAGAGTAGTGCGTGATAAGAGTGTCTGGCTGACGTGTGGTTGTGATTGTGAGCAGAGTCTTTCAGCATGTATACGGACAGTTGTATACATTATCTGTATTTTGATGGCTCTATCTATTACTAATCAGCGCCGTGTATACGTTTCATCCGGTTCCAGTCGAAACTGTTGTATCTCTGTACATTAGTGACACGGCGAGGCCGCCATGTAGTTACTCGTCTCGGCAGCTTCCACCGGTGTATGGCAAATGATTATAAGGAATCAGTCTAGTCGTCAATACCGATAGTGTGACGTCACATGTCTGGGGTGGGGGACGCTGCGCCCTTCCGGTGGGTCATGGCCTAGAAAGACTCTTCCCACGCAGGGGGGCTTGGACTGTCATTGACTCTTCCGAGTAATATACTTGCCGTACGTTTTTGCGACTGCGAGTGCAACGCTCACCGGTACC
>NW_025725176.1:617500-622500 GCF_021461395.2 Schistocerca americana | reverse complement strand
GGCTGCTGGCACCAGACTTGCCCTCCAATAGATACTCGTTAAAGGATTTAAAGTGTACTCATTCCGATTACGGGGCCTCGGATGAGTCCCGTATCGTTATTTTTCGTCACTACCTCCCCGTGCCGGGAGTGGGTAATTTGCGCGCCTGCTGCCTTCCTTGGATGTGGTAGCCGTTTCTCAGGCTCCCTCTCCGGAATCGAACCCTGATTCCCCGTTACCCGTTACAACCATGGTAGGCGCAGAACCTACCATCGACAGTTGATAAGGCAGACATTTGAAAGATGCGTCGCCGGTACGAGGACCGTGCGATCAGCCCAAAGTTATTCAGAGTCACCAAGGCAAACGGACCGGACGAGCCGACCGATTGGTTTTGATCTAATAAAAGCGTCCCTTCCATCTCTGGTCGGGACTCTGTTTGCATGTATTAGCTCTAGAATTACCACAGTTATCCAAGTAACGTGGGTACGATCTAAGGAACCATAACTGATTTAATGAGCCATTCGCGGTTTCACCTTAATGCGGCTTGTACTGAGACATGCATGGCTTAATCTTTGAGACAAGCATATGACTACTGGCAGGATCAACCAGGGAGCTGCGTCAACTAGAGCTGAGCAGCCGGCCGCCCGGGAGTGTGTCCCGGGGGCCCGCGCGAACACGCAAGCGTCCGCTCAATTATTCTGCAAACAGGAGGAGGCTGAGCTCCCCTGCACGATACACCTCGAAACCCTCTCAGGTCCCGGCGGCGCGCAGCGCCGTCCTAAGTACTTGGTCGGGTTCGAGAGAGGCGCAATCGCCCGGAGTTTGGCGAGTAGACGCTTTAGGTGCGACCACCCGTGCTCCCAACTGAGCTTGCCGCTGCCGACAGAGGCCCGGGAGCGTGCTGTCGTGGCATTGCCGGCGGGAGACAACACGCGCCACCTACGGTGGCCGGCAGCTCCAACGCCAGCGCCACAGAAGGACAAAAGCCCCACTTGGGTGCCGAAGCGAACTCTCCCAGCACAGCGCACGCGCCAACACGTCCGCACAGCTGCGATACAAACCACCTGCGAGAACCGCAGAGGCGACCGAGCAGCAGACGGCGTCGCGGCGCCGAGCGCCGGGCGGCGGCGCATCCTCAGCGCACACAGTCCTCAATCGGACCAGCACACTGCAGATGTCCACCGCGCTTCGCACCGGGCCCGCGAGGACCTACTTTGGCCGCACGGCGCCGCGTGCAGGGTGCGCCGGCGCGCAGCTGCGCCGCCTGCCGCCTCCGTCGGCCGGCGCGCCTGCCACTGGCCGCCCCCACCAGCCGGCTGTAGCGCGTGCGCCCACGCACCGCGCGGCCAGCACGCCGGGAGGCCCCCCCTCACCGGCCGGGGACGGTCCCACCCAGCCACCGCCGCGTATCGCTTCACACCCACATGCCATTCACGTTCGTGGGCATGGTGGGTATCGCTGAAACAACCGGTTGGTAGCTCAACCGATCGTCGCCATCACTGATTCACCTCTAGCGAGAACAACCGCACCACAACGGTTTACCAGTTGTTCATTTGCGTAACGTCACCAGCAAACGTAGACGTCCATCGCCATTTGCAAATTCAACGATTGTTGCATGCCTGTGTCAGGTGTCACGACACACTATGTCTGCCCACATACACGCAACAACATGTGCACGCTTCGCGAACACGTGGAAGGTGGCCCCCGTACGTATGCGATGTCCATTGCGCGAACGACTGTCAACCGGCCTCTGTCGCATGTCGCAGATGTGGAACGCAGTGCACCATGCTGTCACGGTGTGTGAGAAGAGACGACTACGTCTGACAACACGCGCCACTACATCAACAGACGGCTCATGCTGATCGCCATCCAGGGCATACCACACTGCAATCCGGCTCTTATAGGGAGACGACACATAGCTGAGTGCACAACAGTTGGACCGCATGGTTCGCCGTTGTTGGCGCAGTCGTTGTACGGTCACATGTACCACGATGTATCATTCAGTACATGAGGACCAATGTGCAGTACAGTGTGTGATTTGGACGTACAACATCAGCGGACAGTTGACACAGGCCGTACCACAGCGTAGGCTAAGTGCTTCGCCATGCGAATGCCAATGAACAACTGCGAAGGGCATTGAGCATGTACGTCCTGCTGCCATCCACATTACAGTGTATCGCTGCAAGGTGTTTAACATGAAGCGATACACTGGGGACCAGGCAGTGCGAGTAGCAAACTATATTGCGGGGGTTGCAGTTAGGCAACACTACACTAATTTAACGCGTCGTATGACAATTACAGAGCGGGTTAAGGCCCAACGTGTGTTGGGTTAAGGCCCAACGTGTGTTGGGTTAAGGCCCAACGTGTGTTGGGTTAAGGCCCAACGTGTGTTGGGTTAAGGCCCAACGTGTGTTGGGTTAAGGCCCAACGTGTGTTGGGTTAAGGCCCAACGTGTGTTGGGTTAAGGCCCAACGTGTGTTGGGTTAAGGCCCAACGTGTGTTGGGTTAAGGCCCAACGTGTGTTGGGTTAAGGCCCAACGTGTGTTGGGTTAAGGCCCAACGTGTGTTGGGTTAAGGCCCAACGTGTGTTGGGTTAAGGCCCAACGTGTGTTGGGTTAAGGCCCAACGTGTGTTGGGTTAAGGCCCAACGTGGGTTGGGTTAAGGCGCAACGTGGGTTGGGTTAAGGCCCAACGTGGGTTGGGTTAAGGCGCAACGTGGGTTGGGTTAAGGCGCAACGTGGGTTAGGTTAAGGCGCAACGTGGGTTAGGTTAAGGCGCAACGTGGGTTAGGTTAAGGCGCAACGTAGGTTAGGTTAAGGCGCAATATAGGTTAGGTTAAGGCGCAATATAGGTTAGGTTAAGGCGCAATATAGGTTAGGTTAAGGCGCAATATAGGTTAGGTTAAGGCGCAATATAGGTTAGGTTAAGGCGCAATATAGGTTAGGTTAAGGCGCAACGTAGGTTAGGTTAAGGCGCAACATAGGTTAGGTTAAGGCGCAACATAGGTTAGGTTAAGGCGCAACATGGGTTAGGTTAAGGCGCAATATAGGTTAGGTTAAGGCACAATATGGGTTAGGTTAAGGCACAATATGGGTTAGGTTAAGGCACAATATGGGTTAGGTTAAGGCACAATATGGGTTAGGTTAAGGCACAATATGGGTTAGGTTAAGGCACAATATGGGTTAGGTTAAGGCACAATATGGGTTAGGTTAAGGCACAATATGGGTTAGGTTAAGGCACAATATGGGTTAGGTTAAGGCACAATATGGGTTAGGTTAAGGCACAATATGGGTTAGGTTAAGGCACAATATGGGTTAGGTTAAGGCACAATATGGGTTAGGTTAAGGCACAATATGGGTTAGGTTAAGGCACAATATGGGTTAGGTTAAGGCACAATATGGGTTAGGTTAAGGCACAATATGGGTTAGGTTAAGGCACAATATGGGTTAGGTTAAGGCACAATATGGGTTAGGTTAAGGCACAATATGGGTTAGGTTAAGGCACAATATGGGTTAGGTTAAGGCACAATATGGGTTAGGTTAAGGCACAATATGGGTTAGGTTAAGGCACAATATGGGTTAGGTTAAGGCACAATATGGGTTAGGTTAAGGCACAATATGGGTTAGGTTAAGGCACAATATGGGTTAGGTTAAGGCACAATATGGGTTAGGTTAAGGCACAATGTGGGTTAGGTTAAGGCACAACGTGGGTTAGGTTAAGGCACAACGTGGGTTAGGTTAAGGCACAATATGGGTTAGGTTAAGGCACAACGTGGGTTAGGTTAAGGCACAACGTGGGTTAGGTTAAGGCACAACGTGGGTTAGGTTAAGGCACAACGTGGGTTAGGTTAAGGCACAACGTGGGTTAGGTTAAGGCACAATACGGGTTAGGTTAAGGCACAATACGGGTTAGGTTAAGGCACAATACGGGTTAGGTTAAGGCACAATACGGGTTAGGTTAAGGCACAATACGGGTTAGGTTAAGGCACAATACGGGTTAGGTTAAGGCACAATACGGGTTAGGTTAAGGCACAATACGGGTTAGGTTAAGGCACAATACGGGTTAGGTTAAGGCACAATACGGGTTAGGTTAAGGCACAATACGGGTTAGGTTAAGGCACAATACGGGTTAGGTTAAGGTACAATACGGGTTAGGTTAAGGCACAATACGGGTTAGGTTAAGGCACAATACGGGTTAGGTTAAGGCACAATATGGGTTAGGTTAAGGCACAATATGGGTTAGGTTAAGGCACAATATGGGTTAGGTTAAGGCACAATATGGGTTAGGTTAAGGCACAATATGGGTTAGGTTAAGGCACAATATGGGTTAGGTTAAGGCACAATATGGGTTAGGTTAAGGCACAATATGGGTTAGGTTAAGGCACAATATGGGTTAGGTTAAGGCACAATATGGGTTAGGTTAAGGCACAATATGGGTTAGGTTAAGGCACAATATGGGTTAGGTTAAGGCACAATATGGGTTAGGTTAAGGCACAATATGGGTTAGGTTAAGGCACAATATGGGTTAGGTTAAGGCACAACGTGGGTTAGGTTAAGGCACAACGTGGGTTAGGTTAAGGCACAACGTGGGTTAGGTTAAGGCACAACGTGGGTTAGGTTAAGGCACAACGTGGGTTAGGTTAAGGCACAACGTGGGTTAGGTTAAGGCACAACGTGGGTTAGGTTAAGGCACAACGTGGGTTAGGTTAAGGCACAACGTGGGTTAGGTTAAGGCACAACGTGGGTTAGGTTAAGGCACAATACGGGTTAGGTTAAGGCACAATACGGGTTAGGTTAAGGCACAATACGGGTTAGGTTAAGGCACAATACGGGTTAGGTTAAGGCACAATACGGGTTAGGTTAAGGCACAATACGGGTTAGGTTAAGGCACAATACGGGTTAGGTTAAGGCACAATACGGGTTAGGTTAAGGCACAATACGGGTTAGGTTAAGGCACAACGTGGGTTAGGTTAAGGCACAACGTGGGTTAGGTTAAGGCACAACGTGGGTTAGGTTAAGGCA
>NW_025725176.1:602500-607500 GCF_021461395.2 Schistocerca americana | reverse complement strand
CCCCTCACCGGCCGGGGACGGTCCCACCCAGCCACCGCCGCGTATCGCTTCACACCCACATGCCATTCACGTTCGTGGGCATGGTGGGTATCGCTGAAACAACCGGTTGGTAGCTCAACCGATCGTCGCCATCACTGATTCACCTCTAGCGAGAACAACCGCACCACAACGGTTTACCAGTTGTTCATTTGCGTAACGTCACCAGCAAACGTAGACGTCCATCGCCATTTGCAAATTCAACGATTGTTGCATGCCTGTGTCAGGTGTCACGACACACTATGTCTGCCCACATACACGCAACAACATGTGCACGCTTCGCGAACACGTGGAAGGTGGCCCCCGTACGTATGCGATGTCCATTGCGCGAACGACTGTCAACCGGCCTCTGTCGCATGTCGCAGATGTGGAACGCAGTGCACCATGCTGTCACGGTGTGTGAGAAGAGACGACTACGTCTGACAACACGCGCCACTACATCAACAGACGGCTCATGCTGATCGCCATCCAGGGCATACCACACTGCAATCCGGCTCTTATAGGGAGACGACACATAGCTGAGTGCACAACAGTTGGACCGCATGGTTCGCCGTTGTTGGCGCAGTCGTTGTACGGTCACATGTACCACGATGTATCATTCAGTACATGAGGACCAATGTGCAGTACAGTGTGTGATTTGGACGTACAACATCAGCGGACAGTTGACACAGGCCGTACCACAGCGTAGGCTAAGTGCTTCGCCATGCGAATGCCTATGAACAACTGCGAAGGGCATTGAGCATGTACGTCCTGCTGCCATCCACATTACAGTGTATCGCTGCAAGGTGTTTAACATGAAGCGATACACTGGGGACCAGGCAGTGCGAGTAGCAAACTATATTGCGGGGGTTGCAGTTAGGCAACACTACACTAATTTAACGCGTCGTATGACAATTACAGAGCGGGTTAAGGCCCAACGTGTGTTGGGTTAAGGCCCAACGTGTGTTGGGTTAAGGCCCAACGTGTGTTGGGTTAAGGCCCAACGTGTGTTGGGTTAAGGCCCAACGTGTGTTGGGTTAAGGCCCAACGTGTGTTGGGTTAAGGCCCAACGTGTGTTGGGTTAAGGCCCAACGTGTGTTGGGTTAAGGCCCAACGTGTGTTGGGTTAAGGCCCAACGTGTGTTGGGTTAAGGCCCAACGTGTGTTGGGTTAAGGCCCAACGTGTGTTGGGTTAAGGCCCAACGTGTGTTGGGTTAAGGCCCAACGTGTGTTGGGTTAAGGCCCAACGTGTGTTGGGTTAAGGCCCAACGTGGGTTGGGTTAAGGCGCAACGTGGGTTGGGTTAAGGCCCAACGTGGGTTGGGTTAAGGCGCAACGTGGGTTGGGTTAAGGCGCAACGTGGGTTGGGTTAAGGCGCAACGTGGGTTAGGTTAAGGCGCAACGTAGGTTAGGTTAAGGCGCAACGTAGGTTAGGTTAAGGCGCAATATAGGTTAGGTTAAGGCGCAATATAGGTTAGGTTAAGGCGCAATATAGGTTAGGTTAAGGCGCAATATAGGTTAGGTTAAGGCGCAATATAGGTTAGGTTAAGGCGCAACGTAGGTTAGGTTAAGGCGCAACATAGGTTAGGTTAAGGCGCAACATAGGTTAGGTTAAGGCGCAACATGGGTTAGGTTAAGGCACAATATGGGTTAGGTTAAGGCACAATATGGGTTAGGTTAAGGCACAATATGGGTTAGGTTAAGGCACAATATGGGTTAGGTTAAGGCACAATATGGGTTAGGTTAAGGCACAATATGGGTTAGGTTAAGGCACAATATGGGTTAGGTTAAGGCACAATATGGGTTAGGTTAAGGCACAATATGGGTTAGGTTAAGGCACAATATGGGTTAGGTTAAGGCACAATATGGGTTAGGTTAAGGCACAATATGGGTTAGGTTAAGGCACAATATGGGTTAGGTTAAGGCACAATATGGGTTAGGTTAAGGCACAATATGGGTTAGGTTAAGGCACAATATGGGTTAGGTTAAGGCACAATATGGGTTAGGTTAAGGCACAATATGGGTTAGGTTAAGGCACAATATGGGTTAGGTTAAGGCACAATATGGGTTAGGTTAAGGCACAATATGGGTTAGGTTAAGGCACAATATGGGTTAGGTTAAGGCACAATGTGGGTTAGGTTAAGGCACAATATGGGTTAGGTTAAGGCACAATATGGGTTAGGTTAAGGCACAATATGGGTTAGGTTAAGGCACAATATGGGTTAGGTTAAGGCACAATATGGGTTAGGTTAAGGCACAATGTGGGTTAGGTTAAGGCACAACGTGGGTTAGGTTAAGGCACAACGTGGGTTAGGTTAAGGCACAACGTGGGTTAGGTTAAGGCACAACGTGGGTTAGGTTAAGGCACAACGTGGGTTAGGTTAAGGCACAACGTGGGTTAGGTTAAGGCACAACGTGGGTTAGGTTAAGGCACAACGTGGGTTAGGTTAAGGCACAACGTGGGTTAGGTTAAGGCACAACGTGGGTTAGGTTAAGGCACAACGTGGGTTAGGTTAAGGCACAATACGGGTTAGGTTAAGGCACAATACGGGTTAGGTTAAGGCACAATACGGGTTAGGTTAAGGCACAATACGGGTTAGGTTAAGGCACAATACGGGTTAGGTTAAGGCACAATACGGGTTAGGTTAAGGCACAATACGGGTTAGGTTAAGGCACAATACGGGTTAGGTTAAGGCACAATACGGGTTAGGTTAAGGCACAATACGGGTTAGGTTAAGGCACAATACGGGTTAGGTTAAGGCACAATACGGGTTAGGTTAAGGCACAATACGGGTTAGGTTAAGGTACAATACGGGTTAGGTTAAGGCACAATACGGGTTAGGTTAAGGCACAATACGGGTTAGGTTAAGGCACAATATGGGTTAGGTTAAGGCACAATATGGGTTAGGTTAAGGCACAATATGGGTTAGGTTAAGGCACAATATGGGTTAGGTTAAGGCACAATATGGGTTAGGTTAAGGCACAATATGGGTTAGGTTAAGGCACAATATGGGTTAGGTTAAGGCACAATATGGGTTAGGTTAAGGCACAATATGGGTTAGGTTAAGGCACAATATGGGTTAGGTTAAGGCACAATATGGGTTAGGTTAAGGCACAACGTGGGTTAGGTTAAGGCACAACGTGGGTTAGGTTAAGGCACAACGTGGGTTAGGTTAAGGCACAACGTGGGTTAGGTTAAGGCACAACGTGGGTTAGGTTAAGGCACAACGTGGGTTAGGTTAAGGCACAACGTGGGTTAGGTTAAGGCACAACGTGGGTTAGGTTAAGGCACAACGTGGGTTAGGTTAAGGCACAATACGGGTTAGGTTAAGGCACAATACGGGTTAGGTTAAGGCACAATACGGGTTAGGTTAAGGCACAATACGGGTTAGGTTAAGGCACAATACGGGTTAGGTTAAGGCACAATACGGGTTAGGTTAAGGCACAATACGGGTTAGGTTAAGGCACAATACGGGTTAGGTTAAGGCACAACGTGGGTTAGGTTAAGGCACAACGTGGGTTAGGTTAAGGCACAACGTGGGTTAGGTTAAGGCACAACGTGGGTTAGGTTAAGGCACAACGTGGGTTAGGTTAAGGCACAACGTGGGTTAGGTTAAGGCACAACGTGGGTTAGGTTAAGGCACAATACGGGTTAGGTTAAGGCACAATACGGGTTAGGTTAAGGCACAATACGGGTTAGGTTAAGGCACAATACGGGTTAGGTTAAGGCACAATACGGGTTAGGTTAAGGGACAATACGGGTTAGGTTAAGGCACAATACGGGTTAGGTTAAGGCACAATACGGGTTAGGTTAAGGCACAATACGGGTTAGGTTAAGGTACACATTGTTGTAAGGAAAGGTGTTTTGGGGGGGGGGGGGGCCGGTTTGTTGATTGTGATTATCGTAAGTAAATGACTGCGGCATCATCTGATTTGCCACGTCAGGGTGCACCTTTGGCTCATAACAGGCGGCGCTCTGATTCCATGCTTGTGGCAGACCTGTGTCTTTCATTCCTGCCATTGTTTGTGTGCTGTGACAGGAGGCAGTATTGTGATGTTGGGTGTACCCCTGTGTAGGACATGTGTGGGTGTTGGTGGCTTAGCTGAGCAATGGTGGTTGTCGGAAGGGTGGGATATTCTGTTTTGTGAGTGGACCTCCCGGTCTGGTTATGATAGTGTGGATAGTCTAATGTGGCGGAGAGGATGCACTGGGTGTTGTTCCATGCTGGTGCTTACATATTGTCTCTGTGCCTGTTACAGGCAGAGAGTAGTGCGTGATAAGAGTGTCTGGCTGACGTGTGGTTGTGATTGTGAGCAGAGTCTTTCAGCATGTATACGGACAGTTGTATACATTATCTGTATTTTGATGGCTCTATCTATTACTAATCAGCGCCGTGTATACGTTTCATCCGGTTCCAGTCGAAACTGTTGTATCTCTGTACATTAGTGACACGGCGAGGCCGCCATGTAGTTACTCGTCTCGGCAGCTTCCACCGGTGTATGGCAAATGATTATAAGGAATCAGTCTAGTCGTCAATACCGATAGTGTGACGTCACATGTCTGGGGTGGGGGACGCTGCGCCCTTCCGGTGGGTCATGGCCTAGAAAGACTCTTCCCACGCAGGGGGGCTTGGACTGTCATTGACTCTTCCGAGTAATATACTTGCCGTACGTTTTTGCGACTGCGAGTGCAACGCTCACCGGTACCGACATGGATGGAGCGCCTCCTAGCTGACCGCTGAGCATCTGCATTCGTACAGAGAGCAACGCGATCGCGTCTGTAGCTCGTAAGTGGTACAGCTCGCAGCTCATGTATAGGGACAGCGGGAATGTCGCATATTGGACATAACTCTTCATGAAACGCACGTTATAGGGGTGGATTGCACATTGCGCGTGCGAGCAAAGTCCGCCGTTCATCCGCTGGAGTTGCGGGTTGGGCGGTTGGGGTGGGGCACGAACGGGTGCAGGTGGAGTGATTGCCGGTCCA
>NW_025725176.1:590000-597500 GCF_021461395.2 Schistocerca americana | reverse complement strand
ATTCAAGTTGGACTTGGGCTCGGCGCGAGGCGTCGGGGTAGTGGACCCTCCCAAACACCACATGCCACGACAGGCGGCAGCCTGCGGGGTTCGGTGCTGGACTCTTCCCTGTTCGCTCGCCGCTACTGGGGGAATCCTTGTTAGTTTCTTTTCCTCCGCTTAGTAATATGCTTAAATTCAGCGGGTAGTCTCGCCTGCTCTGAGGTCGTTGTACGAGGTGTCGCACGCCACACCGCCAGCCGGCTGTGCACGCTACCGAGTAAGTACCGGTATGCGAACCGCCAGGCGACGGGCGCGCATCGCACGTTTAAGGAGGCGCGGCCGGCCCCACAGGCGGCCGCGACGCTCCCAGGTCTGCGAAGCAGGGCAAACGCCGCGCGCTTCAGTATACGTAGCCGACCCTCAGCCAGACGTGGCCCGGGAACGGAATCCATGGACCGCAATGTGCGTTCGAAACGTCGATGTTCATGTGTCCTGCAGTTCACATGTCGACGCGCAATTTGCTGCGTTCTTCATCGACCCACGAGCCGAGTGATCCACCGTCCTGGGTGATCTTTTCTTAGTTTCCACTGTCTCTTTCAAGACAGTTGCATAGGCGGGACGTAGGCGTGTGGCGGCCCCTGTTCAAGCGTTCTGTGTCCAACGGCCTCACGGCCGATGGGCGTCGTACGGCTCCACACCGGAGCGGACAGGCAGTCGGGCGAAAGTCATTCAAAACCGGCGCCAGGCGCCAGGTGCCGCAGGCCAGCCGCTCCAGCGCTTCAGCGCTCGTACCACACAACATTGGCGTTAGTTTTGAGAAGCACGCGTGGTTCCGCACGCGGCGCACGGCTACTGCGAGCCGTACAGGTAGCGTGTTGCGCGACACGACACGCACATCGAAAGACATGCAGTCTAGTCGGTAATGATCCTTCCGCAGGTTCACCTACGGAAACCTTGTTACGACTTTTACTTCCTCTAAATGATCAAGTTTGGTCATCTTTCCGGTAGCATCGGCAACGACAGAGTCAATGCCGCGTACCAGTCCGAAGACCTCACTAAATCATTCAATCGGTAGTAGCGACGGGCGGTGTGTACAAAGGGCAGGGACGTAATCAACGCGAGCTTATGACTCGCGCTTACTGGGAATTCCTCGTTCATGGGGAACAATTGCAAGCCCCAATCCCTAGCACGAAGGAGGTTCAGCGGGTTACCCCGACCTTTCGGCCTAGGAAGACACGCTGATTCCTTCAGTGTAGCGCGCGTGCGGCCCAGAACATCTAAGGGCATCACAGACCTGTTATTGCTCAATCTCGTGCGGCTAGAAGCCGCCTGTCCCTCTAAGAAGAAAAGTAATCGCTGACAGCACGAAGGATGTCACGCGACTAGTTAGCAGGCTAGAGTCTCGTTCGTTATCGGAATTAACCAGACAAATCGCTCCACCAACTAAGAACGGCCATGCACCACCACCCACCGAATCAAGAAAGAGCTATCAATCTGTCAATCCTTCCGGTGTCCGGGCCTGGTGAGGTTTCCCGTGTTGAGTCAAATTAAGCCGCAGGCTCCACTCCTGGTGGTGCCCTTCCGTCAATTCCTTTAAGTTTCAGCTTTGCAACCATACTTCCCCCGGAACCCAAAAGCTTTGGTTTCCCGGAGGCTGCCCGCCGAGTCATCGGAGGAACTGCGGCGGATCGCTGGCTGGCATCGTTTATGGTTAGAACTAGGGCGGTATCTGATCGCCTTCGAACCTCTAACTTTCGTTCTTGATTAATGAAAACATACTTGGCAAATGCTTTCGCTTCTGTTCGTCTTGCGACGATCCAAGAATTTCACCTCTAACGTCGCAATACGAATGCCCCCGCCTGTCCCTATTAATCATTACCTCGGGTTCCGAAAACCAACAAAATAGAACCGAGGTCCTATTCCATTATTCCATGCACACAGTATTCAGGCGGGCTTGCCTGCTTTAAGCACTCTAATTTGTTCAAAGTAAACGTGCCGGCCCACCGAGACACTCACTCAAGAGCACCCTGGTAGGATTGCAACGGGGTCCGCCTCGGGACGCACGAGCACGCACGAGGCGCGTCGCACGCCTTCAGCTCGCCCCACCGGCAGGACGTCCCACGATACATGCCAGTTAAACACCGACGGGCGGTGAACCAACAGCGTGGGACACAAATCCAACTACGAGCTTTTTAACCGCAACAACTTTAATATACGCTATTGGAGCTGGAATTACCGCGGCTGCTGGCACCAGACTTGCCCTCCAATAGATACTCGTTAAAGGATTTAAAGTGTACTCATTCCGATTACGGGGCCTCGGATGAGTCCCGTATCGTTATTTTTCGTCACTACCTCCCCGTGCCGGGAGTGGGTAATTTGCGCGCCTGCTGCCTTCCTTGGATGTGGTAGCCGTTTCTCAGGCTCCCTCTCCGGAATCGAACCCTGATTCCCCGTTACCCGTTACAACCATGGTAGGCGCAGAACCTACCATCGACAGTTGATAAGGCAGACATTTGAAAGATGCGTCGCCGGTACGAGGACCGTGCGATCAGCCCAAAGTTATTCAGAGTCACCAAGGCAAACGGACCGGACGAGCCGACCGATTGGTTTTGATCTAATAAAAGCGTCCCTTCCATCTCTGGTCGGGACTCTGTTTGCATGTATTAGCTCTAGAATTACCACAGTTATCCAAGTAACGTGGGTACGATCTAAGGAACCATAACTGATTTAATGAGCCATTCGCGGTTTCACCTTAATGCGGCTTGTACTGAGACATGCATGGCTTAATCTTTGAGACAAGCATATGACTACTGGCAGGATCAACCAGGGAGCTGCGTCAACTAGAGCTGAGCAGCCGGCCGCCCGGGAGTGTGTCCCGGGGGCCCGCGCGAACACGCAAGCGTCCGCTCAATTATTCTGCAAACAGGAGGAGGCTGAGCTCCCCTGCACGATACACCTCGAAACCCTCTCAGGTCCCGGCGGCGCGCAGCGCCGTCCTAAGTACTTGGTCGGGTTCGAGAGAGGCGCAATCGCCCGGAGTTTGGCGAGTAGACGCTTTAGGTGCGACCACCCGTGCTCCCAACTGAGCTTGCCGCTGCCGACAGAGGCCCGGGAGCGTGCTGTCGTGGCATTGCCGGCGGGAGACAACACGCGCCACCTACGGTGGCCGGCAGCTCCAACGCCAGCGCCACAGAAGGACAAAAGCCCCACTTGGGTGCCGAAGCGAACTCTCCCAGCACAGCGCACGCGCCAACACGTCCGCACAGCTGCGATACAAACCACCTGCGAGAACCGCAGAGGCGACCGAGCAGCAGACGGCGTCGCGGCGCCGAGCGCCGGGCGGCGGCGCATCCTCAGCGCACACAGTCCTCAATCGGACCAGCACACTGCAGATGTCCACCGCGCTTCGCACCGGGCCCGCGAGGACCTACTTTGGCCGCACGGCGCCGCGTGCAGGGTGCGCCGGCGCGCAGCTGCGCCGCCTGCCGCCTCCGTCGGCCGGCGCGCCTGCCACTGGCCGCCCCCACCAGCCGGCTGTAGCGCGTGCGCCCACGCACCGCGCGGCCAGCACGCCGGGAGGCCCCCCCTCACCGGCCGGGGACGGTCCCACCCAGCCACCGCCGCGTATCGCTTCACACCCACATGCCATTCACGTTCGTGGGCATGGTGGGTATCGCTGAAACAACCGGTTGGTAGCTCAACCGATCGTCGCCATCACTGATTCACCTCTAGCGAGAACAACCGCACCACAACGGTTTACCAGTTGTTCATTTGCGTAACGTCACCAGCAAACGTAGACGTCCATCGCCATTTGCAAATTCAACGATTGTTGCATGCCTGTGTCAGGTGTCACGACACACTATGTCTGCCCACATACACGCAACAACATGTGCACGCTTCGCGAACACGTGGAAGGTGGCCCCCGTACGTATGCGATGTCCATTGCGCGAACGACTGTCAACCGGCCTCTGTCGCATGTCGCAGATGTGGAACGCAGTGCACCATGCTGTCACGGTGTGTGAGAAGAGACGACTACGTCTGACAACACGCGCCACTACATCAACAGACGGCTCATGCTGATCGCCATCCAGGGCATACCACACTGCAATCCGGCTCTTATAGGGAGACGACACATAGCTGAGTGCACAACAGTTGGACCGCATGGTTCGCCGTTGTTGGCGCAGTCGTTGTACGGTCACATGTACCACGATGTATCATTCAGTACATGAGGACCAATGTGCAGTACAGTGTGTGATTTGGACGTACAACATCAGCGGACAGTTGACACAGGCCGTACCACAGCGTAGGCTAAGTGCTTCGCCATGCGAATGCCAATGAACAACTGCGAAGGGCATTGAGCATGTACGTCCTGCTGCCATCCACATTACAGTGTATCGCTGCAAGGTGTTTAACATGAAGCGATACACTGGGGACCAGGCAGTGCGAGTAGCAAACTATATTGCGGGGGTTGCAGTTAGGCAACACTACACTAATTTAACGCGTCGTATGACAATTACAGAGCGGGTTAAGGCCCAACGTGTGTTGGGTTAAGGCCCAACGTGTGTTGGGTTAAGGCCCAACGTCTGTTGGGTTAAGGCCCAACGTGTGTTGGGTTAAGGCCCAACGTGTGTTGGGTTAAGGCCCAACGTGTGTTGGGTTAAGGCCCAACGTGTGTTGGGTTAAGGCCCAACGTGTGTTGGGTTAAGGCCCAACGTGTGTTGGGTTAAGGCCCAACGTGTGTTGGGTTAAGGCCCAACGTGTGTTGGGTTAAGGCCCAACGTGTGTTGGGTTAAGGCCCAACGTGTGTTGGGTTAAGGCCCAACGTGTGTTGGGTTAAGGCCCAACGTGTGTTGGGTTAAGGCCCAACGTGGGTTGGGTTAAGGCGCAACGTGGGTTGGGTTAAGGCCCAACGTGGGTTGGGTTAAGGCGCAACGTGGGTTGGGTTAAGGCGCAACGTGGGTTGGGTTAAGGCGCAACGTGGGTTAGGTTAAGGCGCAACGTGGGTTAGGTTAAGGCGCAACGTAGGTTAGGTTAAGGCGCAATATAGGTTAGGTTAAGGCGCAATATAGGTTAGGTTAAGGCGCAATATAGGTTAGGTTAAGGCGCAATATAGGTTAGGTTAAGGCGCAATATAGGTTAGGTTAAGGCGCAATATAGGTTAGGTTAAGGCGCAACGTAGGTTAGGTTAAGGCGCAACATAGGTTAGGTTAAGGCGCAACATAGGTTAGGTTAAGGCGCAATATAGGTTAGGTTAAGGCACAATATGGGTTAGGTTAAGGCACAATATGGGTTAGGTTAAGGCACAATATGGGTTAGGTTAAGGCACAATATGGGTTAGGTTAAGGCACAATATGGGTTAGGTTAAGGCACAATATGGGTTAGGTTAAGGCACAATATGGGTTAGGTTAAGGCACAATATGGGTTAGGTTAAGGCACAATATGGGTTAGGTTAAGGCACAATATGGGTTAGGTTAAGGCACAATATGGGTTAGGTTAAGGCACAATATGGGTTAGGTTAAGGCACAATATGGGTTAGGTTAAGGCACAATATGGGTTAGGTTAAGGCACAATATGGGTTAGGTTAAGGCACAATATGGGTTAGGTTAAGGCACAATATGGGTTAGGTTAAGGCACAATATGGGTTAGGTTAAGGCACAATATGGGTTAGGTTAAGGCACAATATGGGTTAGGTTAAGGCACAATATGGGTTAGGTTAAGGCACAATATGGGTTAGGTTAAGGCACAATATGGGTTAGGTTAAGGCACAATATGGGTTAGGTTAAGGCACAATATGGGTTAGGTTAAGGCACAATATGGGTTAGGTTAAGGCACAATATGGGTTAGGTTAAGGCACAATGTGGGTTAGGTTAAGGCACAATGTGGGTTAGGTTAAGGCACAACGTGGGTTAGGTTAAGGCACAACGTGGGTTAGGTTAAGGCACAACGTGGGTTAGGTTAAGGCACAACGTGGGTTAGGTTAAGGCACAACGTGGGTTAGGTTAAGGCACAACGTGGGTTAGGTTAAGGCACAACGTGGGTTAGGTTAAGGCACAACGTGGGTTAGGTTAAGGCACAACGTGGGTTAGGTTAAGGCACAATACGGGTTAGGTTAAGGCACAATACGGGTTAGGTTAAGGCACAATACGGGTTAGGTTAAGGCACAATACGGGTTAGGTTAAGGCACAATACGGGTTAGGTTAAGGCACAATACGGGTTAGGTTAAGGCACAATACGGGTTAGGTTAAGGCACAATACGGGTTAGGTTAAGGCACAATACGGGTTAGGTTAAGGCACAATACGGGTTAGGTTAAGGCACAATACGGGTTAGGTTAAGGCACAATACGGGTTAGGTTAAGGCACAATACGGGTTAGGTTAAGGCACAATACGGGTTAGGTTAAGGTACAATACGGGTTAGGTTAAGGCACAATACGGGTTAGGTTAAGGCACAATACGGGTTAGGTTAAGGCACAATATGGGTTAGGTTAAGGCACAATATGGGTTAGGTTAAGGCACAATATGGGTTAGGTTAAGGCACAATATGGGTTAGGTTAAGGCACAATATGGGTTAGGTTAAGGCACAATATGGGTTAGGTTAAGGCACAATATGGGTTAGGTTAAGGCACAATATGGGTTAGGTTAAGGCACAATATGGGTTAGGTTAAGGCACAATATGGGTTAGGTTAAGGCACAATATGGGTTAGGTTAAGGCACAATATGGGTTAGGTTAAGGCACAATATGGGTTAGGTTAAGGCACAATATGGGTTAGGTTAAGGCACAATATGGGTTAGGTTAAGGCACAACGTGGGTTAGGTTAAGGCACAACGTGGGTTAGGTTAAGGCACAACGTGGGTTAGGTTAAGGCACAACGTGGGTTAGGTTAAGGCACAACGTGGGTTAGGTTAAGGCACAACGTGGGTTAGGTTAAGGCACAACGTGGGTTAGGTTAAGGCACAACGTGGGTTAGGTTAAGGCACAATACGGGTTAGGTTAAGGCACAATACGGGTTAGGTTAAGGCACAATACGGGTTAGGTTAAGGCACAATACGGGTTAGGTTAAGGCACAATACGGGTTAGGTTAAGGCACAATACGGGTTAGGTTAAGGCACAATACGGGTTAGGTTAAGGCACAATACGGGTTAGGTTAAGGCACAATACGGGTTAGGTTAAGGCACAATACGGGTTAGGTTAAGGCACAACGTGGGTTAGGTTAAGGCACAACGTGGGTTAGGTTAAGGCACAACGTGGGTTAGGTTAAGGCACAACGTGGGTTAGGTTAAGGCACAACGTGGGTTAGGTTAAGGCACAACGTGGGTTAGGTTAAGGCACAACGTGGGTTAGGTTAAGGCACAATACGGGTTAGGTTAAGGCACAATACGGGTTAGGTTAAGGCACAATACGGGTTAGGTTAAGGCACAATACGGGTTAGGTTAAGGCACAATACGGGTTAGGTTAAGGGACAATACGGGTTAGGTTAAGGCACAATACGGGTTAGGTTAAGGCACAATACGGGTTAGGT
>NW_025725176.1:570000-582500 GCF_021461395.2 Schistocerca americana | reverse complement strand
AGAAGAAAAGTAATCGCTGACAGCACGAAGGATGTCACGCGACTAGTTAGCAGGCTAGAGTCTCGTTCGTTATCGGAATTAACCAGACAAATCGCTCCACCAACTAAGAACGGCCATGCACCACCACCCACCGAATCAAGAAAGAGCTATCAATCTGTCAATCCTTCCGGTGTCCGGGCCTGGTGAGGTTTCCCGTGTTGAGTCAAATTAAGCCGCAGGCTCCACTCCTGGTGGTGCCCTTCCGTCAATTCCTTTAAGTTTCAGCTTTGCAACCATACTTCCCCCGGAACCCAAAAGCTTTGGTTTCCCGGAGGCTGCCCGCCGAGTCATCGGAGGAACTGCGGCGGATCGCTGGCTGGCATCGTTTATGGTTAGAACTAGGGCGGTATCTGATCGCCTTCGAACCTCTAACTTTCGTTCTTGATTAATGAAAACATACTTGGCAAATGCTTTCGCTTCTGTTCGTCTTGCGACGATCCAAGAATTTCACCTCTAACGTCGCAATACGAATGCCCCCGCCTGTCCCTATTAATCATTACCTCGGGTTCCGAAAACCAACAAAATAGAACCGAGGTCCTATTCCATTATTCCATGCACACAGTATTCAGGCGGGCTTGCCTGCTTTAAGCACTCTAATTTGTTCAAAGTAAACGTGCCGGCCCACCGAGACACTCACTCAAGAGCACCCTGGTAGGATTGCAACGGGGTCCGCCTCGGGACGCACGAGCACGCACGAGGCGCGTCGCACGCCTTCAGCTCGCCCCACCGGCAGGACGTCCCACGATACATGCCAGTTAAACACCGACGGGCGGTGAACCAACAGCGTGGGACACAAATCCAACTACGAGCTTTTTAACCGCAACAACTTTAATATACGCTATTGGAGCTGGAATTACCGCGGCTGCTGGCACCAGACTTGCCCTCCAATAGATACTCGTTAAAGGATTTAAAGTGTACTCATTCCGATTACGGGGCCTCGGATGAGTCCCGTATCGTTATTTTTCGTCACTACCTCCCCGTGCCGGGAGTGGGTAATTTGCGCGCCTGCTGCCTTCCTTGGATGTGGTAGCCGTTTCTCAGGCTCCCTCTCCGGAATCGAACCCTGATTCCCCGTTACCCGTTACAACCATGGTAGGCGCAGAACCTACCATCGACAGTTGATAAGGCAGACATTTGAAAGATGCGTCGCCGGTACGAGGACCGTGCGATCAGCCCAAAGTTATTCAGAGTCACCAAGGCAAACGGACCGGACGAGCCGACCGATTGGTTTTGATCTAATAAAAGCGTCCCTTCCATCTCTGGTCGGGACTCTGTTTTTTTTTTTTTTTTTTTTTTTTTTTTTTTTTTTTTTTTTTGAAAAAAAAAAAAAAAAAATTTCTTTATTCCATTAAATTATTTCTTACATATTAACCCACCACCTAATACATTAGTGGGTCTTAATTCTCTACATTACATTTTTATTGAATATTAGCAGCATTTATACTTCTATTCTAGTGTTAGTAACTTACTTGCTACAGGAACTAAGAGTTAGTTTCTTTGTTGGGTAAGATCTACTTTTACTCTTGCTAACTAATCTAGGAACTACCTCCTGCAGCGTTACAGGCGTGCCAGATGTTTGTATAAACCTACTGTGTGGCCGTGCCCACTGAGCTAATCCCAGTGAGCATGCCCCTGGCACTGGGCTGGCCTTTTGAAGATCGCTGCAGGTTCTGTTAAGATTTTCTGTCTACTATATACTTAAGGTCTGACTATTGCTAAGTCATGATCGGTGCGCAAATGTCGAATCCGGGTGTTGGCGCTCCCTCCCCCTGTTCCGGAGCGTGGCGGATTCCTACCGTCACGGCGATTGGCCAGTCCACGCCCCGGCGGAATGGGATGGGTCGCCTTCAGTCATGTCATGTCCGGTTGTTCAAGTGTTTTCCCTTAAATATTCCCGCAGGACCTTTGCTGATACCTCGCTGGCAAGGCGGTTTACTATGTTGAATGTGGTGGGATCTCTGATTAACTGATACGTATTGTTGTGAGGCAACTGGTTTCTTAGGTCACTGGCTACATCATCGAAGATGGGGCACTCATAGATCACGTGGTCCGGAGTACCCCATTCAGCTCCGCAGTCACACGAGGGGGTAGCCCTTTTCCCGAATCGGCATAGATATGCCGGATACGGTCCATGTCCTGTGAGGAAGTGCAACAGTCCCTTACTTGGCTGGAAATGCGATAGTTGGAAACGTTCTTTAATATTTGGGAGCAGCTGGTAAGTCCTTCGGCCTGTTGTGTCAGCATCCCAGAGTTCTTGCCATAACTCTTCTCCTCTCCTCTTAATGGCAAACTTGTCCCCCACCCGCACTCCCAAGATACTTTCAGTCTTATCTATGTCTCCCCTTTTAACCCAGTACCAGGCTGCCTGTTCCCGGATTTTGATATCCAGGGGACACACCCCCATAAGTACTAGTAGTGCCCCTCCCGGAGATGTTCTGTACGCTCCGATGGAGCGCAAAAGCATGTTGCGTTGCACCCTCCTCACAGACATAGCGGGCACAACCCTCGTGAGCCTGTGTGCCCACACTCCGGAGCCGTAACCCATGATAGAGACAAGAATGGTATTGTGATATAGCTTAATGAGTTCTGGTGGGAGATGAAATCTACTGTGTCCTATTGTGATTAAGTTGTTTAGAGCTTCGAGTGATTTTTGTGTTGCTGATTCTATATGTTTGGCGAAATTCCACCTTTCATCGATTATAACCCCTAAATACCGGGCCTCACGACGCCGAATCACTGGTGAGCCCTCGATTCTTACTGTTGGATTTCTGGCCAATTGGCCTTTCAGTAATAGGTATGTAGACTTGTTAGGCGCAATGGTCATTTTCGTGTTCTGGCACCACTGCGTGAGAATTGATAATGTCCTATTGATTTTGGGTTCGAGGTCCTCGCGACTTCGGCCGCCAACCAGCAGAAGGAGGTCGTCAGCGTAAGCTATCGCCTCTAGCACATCCACACTGTTTTCCAAGCTCTCCAGAAGAGGCTCCATATTTATGTCCCAAAAGAGTGGCCCCAGGACAGAGCCCTGTGGACACCCCTTCGTGACCTTCTTGCCTATTCGCTCGCTAGGGGACGATAGCCAGACCTCTCTTTCCATACAATAGCTCCTGAGACAGCCGTATAGCGGCCCTGGACACTCCTTCTCCCGCAGGCAGGAGAAGAGCGAAGGCCACCACAGGTTGTCAAAGGCGCCACTGATATCCACCATGATGCCAACTATGTACTTGTGCGGAGACGACCCACAGACCTCGGATGCGAGGGCAATTGCGTCACACGCAGATCGCCCCTGCCGAAAACCGAATTGCCTGTCACTCATCCCGCACAGCACTCGGTGTGCTGTCAGTCTGTCAGCCAGTAACTTCTCCAGCAGTTTGCCCAACAGGTCCAACAGACAAATGGGTCTGTAAGATTTTGCTTCTTTAGGGTCTTTGTCTTGCCCCTTTTTGATGATTACAACGTTGGCCTGCTTCCAGATTTTAGGGAATGTTCTAAGGCGCAGGGCCTCATTGTAAATTCTTGCTAAAGGTGTCACTAGTTGAGGAGCGAGGTACTGCACCACCTCCGCGATGATGCCGTCTGGTCCTGGGGCCTTTCCTTTCTTTAGCGATTTAATGTGGGCTGCAACTTCTTCTTCAGAGAAAGGGTACACCATGATGTTATTCTCATAGTCTGCTTGCAGAGCCTGCCTAATTAGGCGTTGTTCTTCTGTGTCCTCTTCCTCTTCATCATCAGGGAGGAGTTGGTGGAGAAGGACCTCAGCAGTTTCCTGCCAAGACCCAGTCATCCGATTTCCATCCCTGATTGTGGAAAGCACCATTGGCGACCTGATTTTTTCCCTTACTATTTTGTAAGGAGTGCCCCAGGGATCAATAGCCAATTGGCTGTGCACATATTTTTTCCAGCTTTCCAGCCTGACTGTTCGCAGTTCTTTCTGAAACTGCTCTTTGGCTTCCCTATATGTTTGCAGCCATCTTTGTTTTTCTTCCCAGACGACACTTCGCTGGTAATACCTCCTCGCCCTCCTGACAGACTGACGCATCTGCCCTAGTTCCGCAGACCATGGTGATGGAGAAGCCGCAACGGCTCTCCTCCTGGTTGGTACAGCAGCCTTTACCGCCCTGGTGAGAGCGCCCACCAGTTCTTCGGCGTGTTTGTTGACGTCATCGTCATCTTCCGGCCATGTCGGAGGGTCAAACTCTCCTGCGAGACGCTCCCAATTGGTCCTGTTATAATTTAGTTGTACTTCCCACCCTATGTCCCAGTGGCGCTCCTGATCTGTGATTGTGAATGTGATCAGGTTGTGATCGCTGGTAGTGTCCCCGTCAGTAACAGTCCAGTTTTGTATATTGGCAGCGATATTGGCTGTCATCATTGTGATGTCAATATTGGTTCCATTCCCTCCCCCTCCTGTGTAGGTGGGGGGGTTTCCAGGTCTGTTGGCAATGAGGAGTTGCAGAGACATAATAGTCTCTTCCAGCTTGCTTCCCCTTTCATCTCGAGTGCCACTGTGCCATAGGGGGGATTTGGCGTTCACGTCCGCCACCACAACTGCCTTTCTGCCCCTCAGCACCGTTGCCACCTGCGTAAGTTGGTCAAGGTACAGGTCAATTTCTGTACCGTACTGAAAGTACATATTTATTAAATATATGACGCCATTTGGTGACTGCAGTTCAATAACATTGCAGTGGTCGTCCGAGAGGTGTGAGAGCACTGTTGCCCTCAGTGCCTTGTTGATTATTATGATGGTGGCTTTCGGATCGTCTCCAAAACTTACTACTTGCCAGCTCATGGCAGCGTAGGCTATGTTCCCCGCAAGAGAGTATGGCTCCTGCAAACAGAGCACGTCAAGACTCCTCTCCTCCACCACTCTCCGAAGTTCCTGCATGACCAGTCTACTATTGTGTGCGTTTAGCTGTCCTATCTTTATTTCTGTAACTATGGGAAATATGTGTGCACATATGATTCTGGGAAGGTTTTTGTCCAGTTGTAAGCTATTCTCCCATTGGATAGGACAGACTGATTATATATTTCCTCTAAATTAAAGGTTTCATTTCTTCTCTCAAACACCTTTCTTACTAGGTCACGCAGGGCGCCGAAGTCAGTGGGGAGATTCATTGTCTTTAGTTGTACCCTGTCTACAGCCTCCATGGCCGAGAAGGTGACCTTGCGCCCGTATCTATGTCCTACCCGCACTAGATGTCGCAGTGCGGTGGTTAGGACAGCCGGCTCCTCCAGGCGGGATAATTGTAGGGAATGCTCGAGATTGGGATATATTCTGACCGGATCAACCACTGTTCTCACAGCTTTTGGTTGTCTCGAGTCAGTATTCACATTGGTGCTATTTATTTGTGTATTTGTACTGGTAACTGTATTGACCTGCACCGGCAGTTCTAGCACAGGACTCCCTTGAACGAATGCCGGTCGGCCCACCGTTACAGGACGCCTGTCGCGAGTTGCCTGATTTCCTGGCGCTTGCGATCCCCAGCAGTAGGGAGAGGGGGCTGCCACTTGTTCTTGAGAGTCCGTTTGGACGCACGCATCTTTCATTTTCTTTCTACCATCACTTCCTTCTGCAAGTGCTGCAAGAAATTGTTTGAACAGGGCTGCCCTTGCCGCATCCCTTCTCCTCTTGCATGGGGATTTTCTTTTAGGCATCCTGGGTGCTGTATTTGGCTCAGCCATAATCAGTTCTTGATATTAGCCTCTGCTCAAGCATCCTGTACGTCGGGCAGTTACGACCGGAGGCATTGCAAGTCTTTTTGCCTCTCTTTATACATGGGATACAAATTGCCGGATTTTTGCAGTTTTTCCTGATGTGATTTTCTTCTCCACACCTGGAGCAAGCCGACTTCCTCTCACAGTACTTGTGTACATGATCAAGATCTCCGCAATTATGGCAGCGAGGTACCACCAAGAAGTCCCGCACATTTATGGCGTGGAAGCCAATGTAAATCTTACCCATTGAGGTTAATTTTTTCCACATCTGGCCAGAAACTTCTGCTACGTGATGCACAACGTCTTTGTCTCTTGGCCCTGTTTTGAATTTAAGTTTAAATTCATTTTTGAAGTCCTCAGCACTTATATCGTCAAAATTTTGATTACGAATTGTTTCTTGAAGTTCATTATTTTCAAATGTGACCGGAATGTCGTACATAATTACAAGCGGATTTCTCTTTTTCGGGGGTTCACATTTAACGGCTTTGCACAGTTTTTGGTTGTTGAGTATTTTGTTTCGGTCATCTACTGTTGCCACATCAACTATCACAACATTCTTTGTGGCTTTTACTTTGTTGACTTTAATTTTATCCTTTACAGGATTGATCGTTGTTGTGAATATCTCCTGCACTTTTTTTGTGTCTTGACCGGGTAATGGTCTCAAAAAGACAGCAGTATCTGGTCTTTGTGATACTTTTACAATTGTATCTCTAGTAGTTTGGCTCTTAGGTGTCGTTTGAGCGACTACATTGGCCCATGACTTTATTGGCTGCTTGCGCAGCCTTTCATTCTCTTTCTGCAGTTCTTCAACCCGCCCCTCAAGCTTCGCATGAGCAATAGCCCAGGAGGCGAGTTCATTTTTTAACGTCAAGATCGCAGCCTGGCTGATCTTGCCATTTTTCACATTGGCTTCCAGGTATTGTGTGATCCTGGCATGCCTGTCACTGATACTTTCCTCGGTCTGCCCCGTGCCCCCTGATGGGGAGGGAACAGTAAGCAAAGAAGCCCTCGAAGGCGCACATGACTCGCTTGTCTCTGACTCGGCCATATTGTAGACAAGCGAAAAAAGGATTGGGAGCCCGTCTCTTGCCCCGGACCGGCTCCTCTGGCATGGGGGGGGACTCTTGCAGCTCGCCCACCGACCTCGCCCCTAGGTCAAGGGCACTCCAGAGCTGCAGGGTTCAGCGCGCCGTTGCCAGCGCACTGGTCCCCGTCGAAGGCCTCGTCGTCGACGATTTCACTCGACGCTCCTCGGCAAGTGCACCCCGCACTCCGGAGAGGCGGATGCACCCCTCGCCCTTCGCCGCCTACTAGCCCGAGTTTCCACCTGAAGGCCAAGGACCCACTCCTACTCAGGTGGTGGGTCGGTCCCCCAGTCGTTCGGCGGTCTGGGCCCATCTAACCTAGCCCAGGCGATGTCACCACCTCCTGGGTTTGGCAGAACACGCCCCGGTTACCCAGGGGCGCGGCGAAGCACCCTTGCCGACTCGCGCCGCGATCCCACGCCGACAAACGAGGTCGCCGGCATGCAGAGCACCTGCTGGTCTGTGCCCTGCGAACAGAAAGGGACTGGTGTTCGGTCCCTCGACACAGCTCCCCCTGTGCCACGCACCCTTCGCTTTCGCATCGGGTTGGGTCGCAGCTCTCCCTTTTGACGCAAGGCAGAATGCCGAGCTTGACGTCTGGCACCACGGGAAGGCGGAAAGAGCCACTTGGGAAGGAGAGGCTGTAAGAGACGCTTCACTTCCCCGAGTGAGGACTGCCGCGGCACGCCCGACTGGAAAGCGATACGCCCCAGTGCGAGCCTCCGTGCCTTACGGCGCGCCGGCAACGGGCGGGCCCGCGCCGAAACGCGCCGTCAAGCGACTGACCTCACGCCAGACTCGGGACTCTGTTTGCATGTATTAGCTCTAGAATTACCACAGCTATCCAAGTAACGTGGGTACGATCTAAGGAACCATAACTGATTTAATGAGCCATTCGCGGTTTCACCTTAATGCGGCTTGTACTGAGACATGCATGGCTTAATCTTTGAGACAAGCATATGACTACTGGCAGGATCAACCAGGGAGCTGCGTCAACTAGAGCTGAGCAGCCGGCCGCCCGGGAGTGTGTCCCGGGGGCCCGCGCGAACACGCAAGCGTCCGCTCAATTATTCTGCAAACAGGAGGAGGCTGAGCTCCCCTGCACGATACACCTCGAAACCCTCTCAGGTCCCGGCGGCGCGCAGCGCCGTCCTAAGTACTTGGTCGGGTTCGAGAGAGGCGCAATCGCCCGGAGTTTGGCGAGTAGACGCTTTAGGTGCGACCACCCGTGCTCCCAACTGAGCTTGCCGCTGCCGACAGAGGCCCGGGAGCGTGCTGTCGTGGCATTGCCGGCGGGAGACAACACGCGCCACCTACGGTGGCCGGCAGCTCCAACGCCAGCGCCACAGAAGGACAAAAGCCCCACTTGGGTGCCGAAGCGAACTCTCCCAGCACAGCGCACGCGCCAACACGTCCGCACAGCTGCGATACAAACCACCTGCGAGAACCGCAGAGGCGACCGAGCAGCAGACGGCGTCGCGGCGCCGAGCGCCGGGCGGCGGCGCATCCTCAGCGCACACAGTCCTCAATCGGACCAGCACACTGCAGATGTCCACCGCGCTTCGCACCGGGCCCGCGAGGACCTACTTTGGCCGCACGGCGCCGCGTGCAGGGTGCGCCGGCGCGCAGCTGCGCCGCCTGCCGCCTCCGTCGGCCGGCGCGCCTGCCACTGGCCGCCCCCACCAGCCGGCTGTAGCGCGTGCGCCCACGCACCGCGCGGCCAGCACGCCGGGAGGCCCCCCCTCACCGGCCGGGGACGGTCCCACCCAGCCACCGCCGCGTATCGCTTCACACCCACATGCCATTCACGTTCGTGGGCATGGTGGGTATCGCTGAAACAACCGGTTGGTAGCTCAACCGATCGTCGCCATCACTGATTCACCTCTAGCGAGAACAACCGCACCACAACGGTTTACCAGTTGTTCATTTGCGTAACGTCACCAGCAAACGTAGACGTCCATCGCCATTTGCAAATTCAACGATTGTTGCATGCCTGTGTCAGGTGTCACGACACACTATGTCTGCCCACATACACGCAACAACATGTGCACGCTTCGCGAACACGTGGAAGGTGGCCCCCGTACGTATGCGATGTCCATTGCGCGAACGACTGTCAACCGGCCTCTGTCGCATGTCGCAGATGTGGAACGCAGTGCACCATGCTGTCACGGTGTGTGAGAAGAGACGACTACGTCTGACAACACGCGCCACTACATCAACAGACGGCTCATGCTGATCGCCATCCAGGGCATACCACACTGCAATCCGGCTCTTATAGGGAGACGACACATAGCTGAGTGCACAACAGTTGGACCGCATGGTTCGCCGTTGTTGGCGCAGTCGTTGTACGGTCACATGTACCACGATGTATCATTCAGTACATGAGGACCAATGTGCAGTACAGTGTGTGATTTGGACGTACAACATCAGCGGACAGTTGACACAGGCCGTACCACAGCGTAGGCTAAGTGCTTCGCCATGCGAATGCCAATGAACAACTGCGAAGGGCATTGAGCATGTACGTCCTGCTGCCATCCACATTACAGTGTATCGCTGCAAGGTGTTTAACATGAAGCGATACACTGGGGACCAGGCAGTGCGAGTAGCAAACTATATTGCGGGGGTTGCAGTTAGGCAACACTACACTAATTTAACGCGTCGTATGACAATTACAGAGCGGGTTAAGGCCCAACGTGTGTTGGGTTAAGGCCCAACGTGTGTTGGGTTAAGGCCCAACGTGTGTTGGGTTAAGGCCCAACGTGTGTTGGGTTAAGGCCCAACGTGTGTTGGGTTAAGGCCCAACGTGTGTTGGGTTAAGGCCCAACGTGTGTTGGGTTAAGGCCCAACGTGTGTTGGGTTAAGGCCCAACGTGTGTTGGGTTAAGGCCCAACGTGTGTTGGGTTAAGGCCCAACGTGTGTTGGGTTAAGGCCCAACGTGTGTTGGGTTAAGGCCCAACGTGTGTTGGGTTAAGGCCCAACGTGTGTTGGGTTAAGGCCCAACGTGGGTTGGGTTAAGGCGCAACGTGGGTTGGGTTAAGGCCCAACGTGGGTTGGGTTAAGGCGCAACGTGGGTTGGGTTAAGGCGCAACGTGGGTTGGGTTAAGGCGCAACGTGGGTTGGGTTAAGGCGCAACGTGGGTTAGGTTAAGGCGCAACGTAGGTTAGGTTAAGGCGCAATATAGGTTAGGTTAAGGCGCAATATAGGTTAGGTTAAGGCGCAATATAGGTTAGGTTAAGGCGCAATATAGGTTAGGTTAAGGCGCAATATAGGTTAGGTTAAGGCGCAATATAGGTTAGGTTAAGGCGCAACGTAGGTTAGGTTAAGGCGCAACATAGGTTAGGTTAAGGCGCAACATAGGTTAGGTTAAGGCGCAACATGGGTTAGGTTAAGGCGCAATATAGGTTAGGTTAAGGCACAATATGGGTTAGGTTAAGGCACAATATGGGTTAGGTTAAGGCACAATATGGGTTAGGTTAAGGCACAATATGGGTTAGGTTAAGGCACAATATGGGTTAGGTTAAGGCACAATATGGGTTAGGTTAAGGCACAATATGGGTTAGGTTAAGGCACAATATGGGTTAGGTTAAGGCACAATATGGGTTAGGTTAAGGCACAATATGGGTTAGGTTAAGGCACAATATGGGTTAGGTTAAGGCACAATATGGGTTAGGTTAAGGCACAATATGGGTTAGGTTAAGGCACAATATGGGTTAGGTTAAGGCACAATATGGGTTAGGTTAAGGCACAATATGGGTTAGGTTAAGGCACAATATGGGTTAGGTTAAGGCACAATATGGGTTAGGTTAAGGCACAATATGGGTTAGGTTAAGGCACAATATGGGTTAGGTTAAGGCACAATATGGGTTAGGTTAAGGCACAATATGGGTTAGGTTAAGGCACAATATGGGTTAGGTTAAGGCACAATATGGGTTAGGTTAAGGCACAATATGGGTTAGGTTAAGGCACAATATGGGTTAGGTTAAGGCACAATGTGGGTTAGGTTAAGGCACAACGTGGGTTAGGTTAAGGCACAACGTGGGTTAGGTTAAGGCACAACGTGGGTTAGGTTAAGGCACAACGTGGGTTAGGTTAAGGCACAACGTGGGTTAGGTTAAGGCACAACGTGGGTTAGGTTAAGGCACAACGTGGGTTAGGTTAAGGCACAACGTGGGTTAGGTTAAGGCACAACGTGGGTTAGGTTAAGGCACAATACGGGTTAGGTTAAGGCACAATACGGGTTAGGTTAAGGCACAATACGGGTTAGGTTAAGGCACAATACGGGTTAGGTTAAGGCACAATACGGGTTAGGTTAAGGCACAATACGGGTTAGGTTAAGGCACAATACGGGTTAGGTTAAGGCACAATACGGGTTAGGTTAAGGCACAATACGGGTTAGGTTAAGGCACAATACGGGTTAGGTTAAGGCACAATACGGGTTAGGTTAAGGCACAATACGGGTTAGGTTAAGGCACAATACGGGTTAGGTTAAGGCACAATACGGGTTAGGTTAAGGTACAATACGGGTTAGGTTAAGGCACAATACGGGTTAGGTTAAGGCACAATACGGGTTAGGTTAAGGCACAATACGGGTTAGGTTAAGGCACAATACGGGTTAGGTTAAGGCACAATATGGGTTAGGTTAAGGCACAATATGGGTTAGGTTAAGGCACAATATGGGTTAGGTTAAGGCACAATATGGGTTAGGTTAAGGCACAATATGGGTTAGGTTAAGGCACAATATGGGTTAGGTTAAGGCACAATATGGGTTAGGTTAAGGCACAATATGGGTTAGGTTAAGGCACAATATGGGTTAGGTTAAGGCACAATATGGGTTAGGTTAAGGCACAATATGGGTTAGGTTAAGGCACAATATGGGTTAGGTTAAGGCACAATATGGGTTAGGTTAAGGCACAACGTGGGTTAGGTTAAGGCACAACGTGGGTTAGGTTAAGGCACAACGTGGGTTAGGTTAAGGCACAACGTGGGTTAGGTTAAGGCACAACGTGGGTTAGGTTAAGGCACAACGTGGGTTAGGTTAAGGCACAACGTGGGTTAGGTTAAGGCACAACGTGGGTTAGGTTAAGGCACAACGTGGGTTAGGTTAAGGCACAATACGGGTTAGGTTAAGGCACAATACGGGTTAGGTTAAGGCACAATACGGGTTAGGTTAAGGCACAATACGGGTTAGGTTAAGGCACAATTCGGGTTAGGTTAAGGCACAATACGGGTTAGGTTAAGGCACAATACGGGTTAGGTTAAGGCACAATACGGGTTAGGTTAAGGCACAATACGGGTTAGGTTAAGGCACAATACGGGTTAGGTTAAGGCACAACGTGGGTTAGGTTAAGGCACAACGTGGGTTAGGTTAAGGCACAACGTGGGTTAGGTTAAGGCACAACGTGGGTTAGGTTAAGGCACAACGTGGGTTAGGTTAAGGCACAACGTGGGTTAGGTTAAGGCACAATACGGGTTAGGTTAAGGCACAATACGGGTTAGGTTAAGGCACAATACGGGTTAGGTTAAGGCACAATACGGGTTAGGTTAAGGCACAATACGGGTTAGGTTAAGGGACAATACGGGTTAGGTTAAGGCACAATACGGGTTAGGTTAAGGCACAATACGGGTTAGGTTAAGGCACAATACGGGTTAGGTTAAGGTACA
>NW_025725176.1:555000-562500 GCF_021461395.2 Schistocerca americana | reverse complement strand
CAACGCGAGCTTATGACTCGCGCTTACTGGGAATTCCTCGTTCATGGGGAACAATTGCAAGCCCCAATCCCTAGCACGAAGGAGGTTCAGCGGGTTACCCCGACCTTTCGGCCTAGGAAGACACGCTGATTCCTTCAGTGTAGCGCGCGTGCGGCCCAGAACATCTAAGGGCATCACAGACCTGTTATTGCTCAATCTCGTGCGGCTAGAAGCCGCCTGTCCCTCTAAGAAGAAAAGTAATCGCTGACAGCACGAAGGATGTCACGCGACTAGTTAGCAGGCTAGAGTCTCGTTCGTTATCGGAATTAACCAGACAAATCGCTCCACCAACTAAGAACGGCCATGCACCACCACCCACCGAATCAAGAAAGAGCTATCAATCTGTCAATCCTTCCGGTGTCCGGGCCTGGTGAGGTTTCCCGTGTTGAGTCAAATTAAGCCGCAGGCTCCACTCCTGGTGGTGCCCTTCCGTCAATTCCTTTAAGTTTCAGCTTTGCAACCATACTTCCCCCGGAACCCAAAAGCTTTGGTTTCCCGGAGGCTGCCCGCCGAGTCATCGGAGGAACTGCGGCGGATCGCTGGCTGGCATCGTTTATGGTTAGAACTAGGGCGGTATCTGATCGCCTTCGAACCTCTAACTTTCGTTCTTGATTAATGAAAACATACTTGGCAAATGCTTTCGCTTCTGTTCGTCTTGCGACGATCCAAGAATTTCACCTCTAACGTCGCAATACGAATGCCCCCGCCTGTCCCTATTAATCATTACCTCGGGTTCCGAAAACCAACAAAATAGAACCGAGGTCCTATTCCATTATTCCATGCACACAGTATTCAGGCGGGCTTGCCTGCTTTAAGCACTCTAATTTGTTCAAAGTAAACGTGCCGGCCCACCGAGACACTCACTCAAGAGCACCCTGGTAGGATTGCAACGGGGTCCGCCTCGGGACGCACGAGCACGCACGAGGCGCGTCGCACGCCTTCAGCTCGCCCCACCGGCAGGACGTCCCACGATACATGCCAGTTAAACACCGACGGGCGGTGAACCAACAGCGTGGGACACAAATCCAACTACGAGCTTTTTAACCGCAACAACTTTAATATACGCTATTGGAGCTGGAATTACCGCGGCTGCTGGCACCAGACTTGCCCTCCAATAGATACTCGTTAAAGGATTTAAAGTGTACTCATTCCGATTACGGGGCCTCGGATGAGTCCCGTATCGTTATTTTTCGTCACTACCTCCCCGTGCCGGGAGTGGGTAATTTGCGCGCCTGCTGCCTTCCTTGGATGTGGTAGCCGTTTCTCAGGCTCCCTCTCCGGAATCGAACCCTGATTCCCCGTTACCCGTTACAACCATGGTAGGCGCAGAACCTACCATCGACAGTTGATAAGGCAGACATTTGAAAGATGCGTCGCCGGTACGAGGACCGTGCGATCAGCCCAAAGTTATTCAGAGTCACCAAGGCAAACGGACCGGACGAGCCGACCGATTGGTTTTGATCTAATAAAAGCGTCCCTTCCATCTCTGGTCGGGACTCTGTTTGCATGTATTAGCTCTAGAATTACCACAGTTATCCAAGTAACGTGGGTACGATCTAAGGAACCATAACTGATTTAATGAGCCATTCGCGGTTTCACCTTAATGCGGCTTGTACTGAGACATGCATGGCTTAATCTTTGAGACAAGCATATGACTACTGGCAGGATCAACCAGGGAGCTGCGTCAACTAGAGCTGAGCAGCCGGCCGCCCGGGAGTGTGTCCCGGGGGCCCGCGCGAACACGCAAGCGTCCGCTCAATTATTCTGCAAACAGGAGGAGGCTGAGCTCCCCTGCACGATACACCTCGAAACCCTCTCAGGTCCCGGCGGCGCGCAGCGCCGTCCTAAGTACTTGGTCGGGTTCGAGAGAGGCGCAATCGCCCGGAGTTTGGCGAGTAGACGCTTTAGGTGCGACCACCCGTGCTCCCAACTGAGCTTGCCGCTGCCGACAGAGGCCCGGGAGCGTGCTGTCGTGGCATTGCCGGCGGGAGACAACACGCGCCACCTACGGTGGCCGGCAGCTCCAACGCCAGCGCCACAGAAGGACAAAAGCCCCACTTGGGTGCCGAAGCGAACTCTCCCAGCACAGCGCACGCGCCAACACGTCCGCACAGCTGCGATACAAACCACCTGCGAGAACCGCAGAGGCGACCGAGCAGCAGACGGCGTCGCGGCGCCGAGCGCCGGGCGGCGGCGCATCCTCAGCGCACACAGTCCTCAATCGGACCAGCACACTGCAGATGTCCACCGCGCTTCGCACCGGGCCCGCGAGGACCTACTTTGGCCGCACGGCGCCGCGTGCAGGGTGCGCCGGCGCGCAGCTGCGCCGCCTGCCGCCTCCGTCGGCCGGCGCGCCTGCCACTGGCCGCCCCCACCAGCCGGCTGTAGCGCGTGCGCCCACGCACCGCGCGGCCAGCACGCCGGGAGGCCCCCCCTCACCGGCCGGGGACGGTCCCACCCAGCCACCGCCGCGTATCGCTTCACACCCACATGCCATTCACGTTCGTGGGCATGGTGGGTATCGCTGAAACAACCGGTTGGTAGCTCAACCGATCGTCGCCATCACTGATTCACCTCTAGCGAGAACAACCGCACCACAACGGTTTACCAGTTGTTCATTTGCGTAACGTCACCAGCAAACGTAGACGTCCATCGCCATTTGCAAATTCAACGATTGTTGCATGCCTGTGTCAGGTGTCACGACACACTATGTCTGCCCACATACACGCAACAACATGTGCACGCTTCGCGAACACGTGGAAGGTGGCCCCCGTACGTATGCGATGTCCATTGCGCGAACGACTGTCAACCGGCCTCTGTCGCATGTCGCAGATGTGGAACGCAGTGCACCATGCTGTCACGGTGTGTGAGAAGAGACGACTACGTCTGACAACACGCGCCACTACATCAACAGACGGCTCATGCTGATCGCCATCCAGGGCATACCACACTGCAATCCGGCTCTTATAGGGAGACGACACATAGCTGAGTGCACAACAGTTGGACCGCATGGTTCGCCGTTGTTGGCGCAGTCGTTGTACGGTCACATGTACCACGATGTATCATTCAGTACATGAGGACCAATGTGCAGTACAGTGTGTGATTTGGACGTACAACATCAGCGGACAGTTGACACAGGCCGTACCACAGCGTAGGCTAAGTGCTTCGCCATGCGAATGCCAATGAACAACTGCGAAGGGCATTGAGCATGTACGTCCTGCTGCCATCCACATTACAGTGTATCGCTGCAAGGTGTTTAACATGAAGCGATACACTGGGGACCAGGCAGTGCGAGTAGCAAACTATATTGCGGGGGTTGCAGTTAGGCAACACTACACTAATTTAACGCGTCGTATGACAATTACAGAGCGGGTTAAGGCCCAACGTGTGTTGGGTTAAGGCCCAACGTGTGTTGGGTTAAGGCCCAACGTGTGTTGGGTTAAGGCCCAACGTGTGTTGGGTTAAGGCCCAACGTGTGTTGGGTTAAGGCCCAACGTGTGTTGGGTTAAGGCCCAACGTGTGTTGGGTTAAGGCCCAACGTGTGTTGGGTTAAGGCCCAACGTGTGTTGGGTTAAGGCCCAACGTGTGTTGGGTTAAGGCCCAACGTGTGTTGGGTTAAGGCCCAACGTGTGTTGGGTTAAGGCCCAACGTGGGTTGGGTTAAGGCGCAACGTGGGTTGGGTTAAGGCCCAACGTGGGTTGGGTTAAGGCGCAACGTGGGTTGGGTTAAGGCGCAACGTGGGTTGGGTTAAGGCGCAACGTGGGTTAGGTTAAGGCGCAACGTGGGTTAGGTTAAGGCGCAACGTAGGTTAGGTTAAGGCGCAATATAGGTTAGGTTAAGGCACAATATGGGTTAGGTTAAGGCACAATATGGGTTAGGTTAAGGCACAATATGGGTTAGGTTAAGGCACAATATGGGTTAGGTTAAGGCACAATATGGGTTAGGTTAAGGCACAATATGGGTTAGGTTAAGGCACAATATGGGTTAGGTTAAGGCACAATATGGGTTAGGTTAAGGCACAATATGGGTTAGGTTAAGGCACAATATGGGTTAGGTTAAGGCACAATATGGGTTAGGTTAAGGCACAATATGGGTTAGGTTAAGGCACAATATGGGTTAGGTTAAGGCACAATATGGGTTAGGTTAAGGCACAATATGGGTTAGGTTAAGGCACAATATGGGTTAGGTTAAGGCACAATATGGGTTAGGTTAAGGCACAATATGGGTTAGGTTAAGGCACAATATGGGTTAGGTTAAGGCACAATATGGGTTAGGTTAAGGCACAATATGGGTTAGGTTAAGGCACAATATGGGTTAGGTTAAGGCACAATATGGGTTAGGTTAAGGCACAATATGGGTTAGGTTAAGGCACAATATGGGTTAGGTTAAGGCACAACGTGGGTTAGGTTAAGGCACAACGTGGGTTAGGTTAAGGCACAACGTGGGTTAGGTTAAGGCACAACGTGGGTTAGGTTAAGGCACAACGTGGGTTAGGTTAAGGCACAACGTGGGTTAGGTTAAGGCACAACGTGGGTTAGGTTAAGGCACAACGTGGGTTAGGTTAAGGCACAACGTGGGTTAGGTTAAGGCACAACGTGGGTTAGGTTAAGGCACAACGTGGGTTAGGTTAAGGCACAATACGGGTTAGGTTAAGGCACAATACGGGTTAGGTTAAGGCACAATACGGGTTAGGTTAAGGCACAATACGGGTTAGGTTAAGGCACAATACGGGTTAGGTTAAGGCACAATACGGGTTAGGTTAAGGCACAATACGGGTTAGGTTAAGGCACAATACGGGTTAGGTTAAGGCACAATACGGGTTAGGTTAAGGCACAATACGGGTTAGGTTAAGGCACAATACGGGTTAGGTTAAGGCACAATACGGGTTAGGTTAAGGCACAATACGGGTTAGGTTAAGGCACAATACGGGTTAGGTTAAGGTACAATACGGGTTAGGTTAAGGCACAATACGGGTTAGGTTAAGGCACAATACGGGTTAGGTTAAGGCACAATACGGGTTAGGTTAAGGCACAATATGGGTTAGGTTAAGGCACAATATGGGTTAGGTTAAGGCACAATATGGGTTAGGTTAAGGCACAATATGGGTTAGGTTAAGGCACAATATGGGTTAGGTTAAGGCACAATATGGGTTAGGTTAAGGCACAATATGGGTTAGGTTAAGGCACAATATGGGTTAGGTTAAGGCACAATATGGGTTAGTTTAAGGCACAATATGGGTTAGGTTAAGGCACAATATGGGTTAGGTTAAGGCACAATATGGGTTAGGTTAAGGCACAATATGGGTTAGGTTAAGGCACAACGTGGGTTAGGTTAAGGCACAACGTGGGTTAGGTTAAGGCACAACGTGGGTTAGGTTAAGGCACAACGTGGGTTAGGTTAAGGCACAACGTGGGTTAGGTTAAGGCACAACGTGGGTTAGGTTAAGGCACAACGTGGGTTAGGTTAAGGCACAACGTGGGTTAGGTTAAGGCACAATACGGGTTAGGTTAAGGCACAATACGGGTTAGGTTAAGGCACAATACGGGTTAGGTTAAGGCACAATACGGGTTAGGTTAAGGCACAATACGGGTTAGGTTAAGGCACAATACGGGTTAGGTTAAGGCACAATACGGGTTAGGTTAAGGCACAATACGGGTTAGGTTAAGGCACAATACGGGTTAGGTTAAGGCACAATACGGGTTAGGTTAAGGCACAACGTGGGTTAGGTTAAGGCACAACGTGGGTTAGGTTAAGGCACAACGTGGGTTAGGTTAAGGCACAACGTGGGTTAGGTTAAGGCACAACGTGGGTTAGGTTAAGGCACAACGTGGGTTAGGTTAAGGCACAACGTGGGTTAGGTTAAGGCACAATACGGGTTAGGTTAAGGCACAATACGGGTTAGGTTAAGGCACAATACGGGTTAGGTTAAGGCACAATACGGGTTAGGTTAAGGCACAATACGGGTTAGGTTAAGGGACAATACGGGTTAGGTTAAGGCACAATACGGGTTAGGTTAAGGCACAATACGGGTTAGGTTAAGGCACAATACGGGTTAGGTTAAGGTACACATTGTTGTAAGGAAAGGTGTTTTGGGGGGGGGGGGGGCCGGTTTGTTGATTGTGATTATCGTAAGTAAATGACTGCGGCATCATCTGATTTGCCACGTCAGGGTGCACCTTTGGCTCATAACAGGCGGCGCTCTGATTCCATGCTTGTGGCAGACCTGTGTCTTTCATTCCTGCCATTGTTTGTGTGCTGTGACAGGAGGCAGTATTGTGATGTTGGGTGTACCCCTGTGTAGGACATGTGTGGGTGTTGGTGGCTTAGCTGAGCAATGGTGGTTGTCGGAAGGGTGGGATATTCTGTTTTGTGAGTGGACCTCCCGGTCTGGTTATGATAGTGTGGATAGTCTAATGTGGCGGAGAGGATGCACTGGGTGTTGTTCCATGCTGGTGCTTACATATTGTCTCTGTGCCTGTTACAGGCAGAGAGTAGTGCGTGATAAGAGTGTCTGGCTGACGTGTGGTTGTGATTGTGAGCAGAGTCTTTCAGCATGTATACGGACAGTTGTATACATTATCTGTATTTTGATGGCTCTATCTATTACTAATCAGCGCCGTGTATACGTTTCATCCGGTTCCAGTCGAAACTGTTGTATCTCTGTACATTAGTGACACGGCGAGGCCGCCATGTAGTTACTCGTCTCGGCAGCTTCCACCGGTGTATGGCAAATGATTATAAGGAATCAGTCTAGTCGTCAATACCGATAGTGTGACGTCACATGTCTGGGGTGGGGGACGCTGCGCCCTTCCGGTGGGTCATGGCCTAGAAAGACTCTTCCCACGCAGGGGGGCTTGGACTGTCATTGACTCTTCCGAGTAATATACTTGCCGTACGTTTTTGCGACTGCGAGTGCAACGCTCACCGGTACCGACATGGATGGAGCGCCTCCTAGCTGACCGCTGAGCATCTGCATTCGTACAGAGAGCAACGCGATCGCGTCTGTAGCTCGTAAGTGGTACAGCTCGCAGCTCATGTATAGGGACAGCGGGAATGTCGCATATTGGACATAACTCTTCATGAAACGCACGTTATAGGGGTGGATTGCACATTGCGCGTGCGAGCAAAGTCCGCCGTTCATCCGCTGGAGTTGCGGGTTGGGCGGTTGGGGTGGGGCACGAACGGGTGCAGGTGGAGTGATTGCCGGTCCACGACTTCGTGCGGCAGAGGCGCTGGCGTTGGGGTGCTGTTGTCGACAGAGGATGCAGGCTTTGTGGGTGGGGTCGAAAGAAGGGCACTGTGGGCCCATGGCTGTCTTAGTCGGCTTGGCGTCTCATAGATGACGGTATCGTCGTTGCAGGAGGTCATGTTGCGGGAGACCTACAGATGGCGGTATGTTTTGCGGTGCGCTCGGCATGGCGGACGTAGTGTTGTCAGATTCGCATAGATGGAGGTATTGCA
>NW_025725176.1:542500-547500 GCF_021461395.2 Schistocerca americana | reverse complement strand
TGAGACATGCATGGCTTAATCTTTGAGACAAGCATATGACTACTGGCAGGATCAACCAGGGAGCTGCGTCAACTAGAGCTGAGCAGCCGGCCGCCCGGGAGTGTGTCCCGGGGGCCCGCGCGAACACGCAAGCGTCCGCTCAATTATTCTGCAAACAGGAGGAGGCTGAGCTCCCCTGCACGATACACCTCGAAACCCTCTCAGGTCCCGGCGGCGCGCAGCGCCGTCCTAAGTACTTGGTCGGGTTCGAGAGAGGCGCAATCGCCCGGAGTTTGGCGAGTAGACGCTTTAGGTGCGACCACCCGTGCTCCCAACTGAGCTTGCCGCTGCCGACAGAGGCCCGGGAGCGTGCTGTCGTGGCATTGCCGGCGGGAGACAACACGCGCCACCTACGGTGGCCGGCAGCTCCAACGCCAGCGCCACAGAAGGACAAAAGCCCCACTTGGGTGCCGAAGCGAACTCTCCCAGCACAGCGCACGCGCCAACACGTCCGCACAGCTGCGATACAAACCACCTGCGAGAACCGCAGAGGCGACCGAGCAGCAGACGGCGTCGCGGCGCCGAGCGCCGGGCGGCGGCGCATCCTCAGCGCACACAGTCCTCAATCGGACCAGCACACTGCAGATGTCCACCGCGCTTCGCACCGGGCCCGCGAGGACCTACTTTGGCCGCACGGCGCCGCGTGCAGGGTGCGCCGGCGCGCAGCTGCGCCGCCTGCCGCCTCCGTCGGCCGGCGCGCCTGCCACTGGCCGCCCCCACCAGCCGGCTGTAGCGCGTGCGCCCACGCACCGCGCGGCCAGCACGCCGGGAGGCCCCCCCTCACCGGCCGGGGACGGTCCCACCCAGCCACCGCCGCGTATCGCTTCACACCCACATGCCATTCACGTTCGTGGGCATGGTGGGTATCGCTGAAACAACCGGTTGGTAGCTCAACCGATCGTCGCCATCACTGATTCACCTCTAGCGAGAACAACCGCACCACAACGGTTTACCAGTTGTTCATTTGCGTAACGTCACCAGCAAACGTAGACGTCCATCGCCATTTGCAAATTCAACGATTGTTGCATGCCTGTGTCAGGTGTCACGACACACTATGTCTGCCCACATACACGCAACAACATGTGCACGCTTCGCGAACACGTGGAAGGTGGCCCCCGTACGTATGCGATGTCCATTGCGCGAACGACTGTCAACCGGCCTCTGTCGCATGTCGCAGATGTGGAACGCAGTGCACCATGCTGTCACGGTGTGTGAGAAGAGACGACTACGTCTGACAACACGCGCCACTACATCAACAGACGGCTCATGCTGATCGCCATCCAGGGCATACCACACTGCAATCCGGCTCTTATAGGGAGACGACACATAGCTGAGTGCACAACAGTTGGACCGCATGGTTCGCCGTTGTTGGCGCAGTCGTTGTACGGTCACATGTACCACGATGTATCATTCAGTACATGAGGACCAATGTGCAGTACAGTGTGTGATTTGGACGTACAACATCAGCGGACAGTTGACACAGGCCGTACCACAGCGTAGGCTAAGTGCTTCGCCATGCGAATGCCAATGAACAACTGCGAAGGGCATTGAGCATGTACGTCCTGCTGCCATCCACATTACAGTGTATCGCTGCAAGGTGTTTAACATGAAGCGATACACTGGGGACCAGGCAGTGCGAGTAGCAAACTATATTGCGGGGGTTGCAGTTAGGCAACACTACACTAATTTAACGCGTCGTATGACAATTACAGAGCGGGTTAAGGCCCAACGTGTGTTGGGTTAAGGCCCAACGTGTGTTGGGTTAAGGCCCAACGTGTGTTGGGTTAAGGCCCAACGTGTGTTGGGTTAAGGCCCAACGTGTGTTGGGTTAAGGCCCAACGTGTGTTGGGTTAAGGCCCAACGTGTGTTGGGTTAAGGCCCAACGTGTGTTGGGTTAAGGCCCAACGTGTGTTGGGTTAAGGCCCAACGTGTGTTGGGTTAAGGCCCAACGTGTGTTGGGTTAAGGCCCAACGTGTGTTGGGTTAAGGCCCAACGTGTGTTGGGTTAAGGCCCAACGTGGGTTGGGTTAAGGCGCAACGTGGGTTGGGTTAAGGCCCAACGTGGGTTGGGTTAAGGCGCAACGTGGGTTGGGTTAAGGCGCAACGTGGGTTGGGTTAAGGCGCAACGTGGGTTAGGTTAAGGCGCAACGTGGGTTAGGTTAAGGCGCAATATAGGTTAGGTTAAGGCGCAATATAGGTTAGGTTAAGGCGCAATATAGGTTAGGTTAAGGCGCAATATAGGTTAGGTTAAGGCGCAATATAGGTTAGGTTAAGGCGCAATGTAGGTTAGGTTAAGGCGCAACGTAGGTTAGGTTAAGGCGCAACATAGGTTAGGTTAAGGCGCAACATAGGTTAGGTTAAGGCGCAACATGGGTTAGGTTAAGGCGCAATATAGGTTAGGTTAAGGCGCAATATGGGTTAGGTTAAGGCACAATATGGGTTAGGTTAAGGCACAATATGGGTTAGGTTAAGGCACAATATGGGTTAGGTTAAGGCACAATATGGGTTAGGTTAAGGCACAATATGGGTTAGGTTAAGGCACAATATGGGTTAGGTTAAGGCACAATATGGGTTAGGTTAAGGCACAATATGGGTTAGGTTAAGGCACAATATGGGTTAGGTTAAGGCACAATATGGGTTAGGTTAAGGCACAATATGGGTTAGGTTAAGGCACAATATGGGTTAGGTTAAGGCACAATATGGGTTAGGTTAAGGCACAATATGGGTTAGGTTAAGGCACAATATGGGTTAGGTTAAGGCACAATATGGGTTAGGTTAAGGCACAATATGGGTTAGGTTAAGGCACAATATGGGTTAGGTTAAGGCACAATATGGGTTAGGTTAAGGCACAATATGGGTTAGGTTAAGGCACAATATGGGTTAGGTTAAGGCACAATATGGGTTAGGTTAAGGCACAATATGGGTTAGGTTAAGGCACAATATGGGTTAGGTTAAGGCACAATATGGGTTAGGTTAAGGCACAATATGGGTTAGGTTAAGGCACAATGTGGGTTAGGTTAAGGCACAACGTGGGTTAGGTTAAGGCACAACGTGGGTTAGGTTAAGGCACAACGTGGGTTAGGTTAAGGCACAACGTGGGTTAGGTTAAGGCACAACGTGGGTTAGGTTAAGGCACAACGTGGGTTAGGTTAAGGCACAACGTGGGTTAGGTTAAGGCACAACGTGGGTTAGGTTAAGGCACAACGTGGGTTAGGTTAAGGCACAATACGGGTTAGGTTAAGGCACAATACGGGTTAGGTTAAGGCACAATACGGGTTAGGTTAAGGCACAATACGGGTTAGGTTAAGGCACAATACGGGTTAGGTTAAGGCACAATACGGGTTAGGTTAAGGCACAATACGGGTTAGGTTAAGGCACAATACGGGTTAGGTTAAGGCACAATACGGGTTAGGTTAAGGCACAATACGGGTTAGGTTAAGGCACAATACGGGTTAGGTTAAGGCACAATACGGGTTAGGTTAAGGCACAATACGGGTTAGGTTAAGGCACAATACGGGTTAGGTTAAGGCACAATACGGGTTAGGTTAAGGCACAATACGGGTTAGGTTAAGGCACAATACGGGTTAGGTTAAGGCACAATACGGGTTAGGTTAAGGCACAATACGGGTTAGGTTAAGGCACAATACGGGTTAGGTTAAGGCACAATATGGGTTAGGTTAAGGCACAATATGGGTTAGGTTAAGGCACAATATGGGTTAGGTTAAGGCACAATATGGGTTAGGTTAAGGCACAATATGGGTTAGGTTAAGGCACAATATGGGTTAGGTTAAGGCACAATATGGGTTAGGTTAAGGCACAATATGGGTTAGGTTAAGGCACAATATGGGTTAGGTTAAGGCACAATATGGGTTAGGTTAAGGCACAATGTGGGTTAGGTTAAGGCACAACGTGGGTTAGGTTAAGGCACAACGTGGGTTAGGTTAAGGCACAACGTGGGTTAGGTTAAGGCACAACGTGGGTTAGGTTAAGGCACAACGTGGGTTAGGTTAAGGCACAACGTGGGTTAGGTTAAGGCACAACGTGGGTTAGGTTAAGGCACAACGTGGGTTAGGTTAAGGCACAACGTGGGTTAGGTTAAGGCACAATACGGGTTAGGTTAAGGCACAATACGGGTTAGGTTAAGGCACAATACGGGTTAGGTTAAGGCACAATACGGGTTAGGTTAAGGCACAATACGGGTTAGGTTAAGGCACAATACGGGTTAGGTTAAGGCACAATACGGGTTAGGTTAAGGCACAATACGGGTTAGGTTAAGGCACAATACGGGTTAGGTTAAGGCACAATACGGGTTAGGTTAAGGCACAACGTGGGTTAGGTTAAGGCACAACGTGGGTTAGGTTAAGGCACAACGTGGGTTAGGTTAAGGCACAACGTGGGTTAGGTTAAGGCACAACGTGGGTTAGGTTAAGGCACAACGTGGGTTAGGTTAAGGCACAACGTGGGTTAGGTTAAGGCACAATACGGGTTAGGTTAAGGCACAATACGGGTTAGGTTAAGGCACAATACGGGTTAGGTTAAGGCACAATACGGGTTAGGTTAAGGCACAATACGGGTTAGGTTAAGGGACAATACGGGTTAGGTTAAGGCACAATACGGGTTAGGTTAAGGCACAATACGGGTTAGGTTAAGGCACAATACGGGTTAGGTTAAGGTACACATTGTTGTAAGGAAAGGTGTTTGGGGGGGGGGGGGCCGGTTTGTTGATTGTGATTATCGTAAGTAAATGACTGCGGCATCATCTGATTTGCCACGTCAGGGTGCACCTTTGGCTCATAACAGGCGGCGCTCTGATTCCATGCTTGTGGCAGACCTGTGTCTTTCATTCCTGCCATTGTTTGTGTGCTGTGACAGGAGGCAGTATTGTGATGTTGGGTGTACCCCTGTGTAGGACATGTGTGGGTGTTGGTGGCTTAGCTGAGCAATGGTGGTTGTCGGAAGGGT